>NC_079208.1:43932179-44232179 GCF_026745355.1 Beta vulgaris subsp. vulgaris
CTCGTGNCGTAAAATCTCTCGTGTTCCCATTGTTTGTTCCCAAGTTTACTTTTTAATTCCGCAAAAAGTAGTGCTTATTCTCTCACTATAATTCACCCCCCCTCTTATAGTGCTCATATTATACAACACCTTGATTCAAGAATCCCCCGTTTTTTTCCACAACAATGGCGGAAGATCCAGTTCAAATTCATAGAACCCAAATGAGGAGAGCGAAAAAAACTGATATTTTTAAATAACCAACTAATATTTTTATTTTTAGCTGTAATTTTTTAAAATTTTGAAATTTGAAATTCAAAATTGAAAAAGGACTTTGGAAATAATTTATGGAAGCGATCTCAATTATATATTTATTTATGTTTCAAAAATTTGTTAAAAATGAAAAATTAAAATCCTATGTCACAATTGATTTTCATGTTTTTCAATAAAACACAATTAAGAAGCACAATCACATCACTACAATTTATTGCTAAAATAATTATCAATTATATCATCTTTAATAACTGAAAATTATATTATATGTTTATATGAGAACAACTTGCAATATTAGATAGTATTTATGTATGAGTTATGAAAATTGTGTAGCTGATATATTGATTATATAATTTAATCCATACATCTTTAAACCAAAAATGTACAATGTACGGGTGATAAGACAATTTCAATTATTCTCAATACAACAATAAGTATTACAACAACAAACACTTCTCCCTAAAATCATAACTACACAACGACGTACCAGTTTTAATTATTCTTAACACAAGATCATAAAATTTAAATCACATGTTATTAGTTTTAAATTTTAGATAGAATTGTTCTCATGAAGTTCTCAAAGTCTAAAGCATTGACTATAGAGTCAATGATATTTATGGTAATATGTAAAAAGTAGTCCCTCTGTTCTTATTTATTGTTCTCACTTAGAATCTTGGCACTATTCATACTTAGAGAGAATCTTCTCAATTTTTTTCAATTTATAAGAAAAAATATGGTCATGTGGGATCTTGTTTGATTCGTCTCAATTAGTACATTATTAATACTCAATCGTTATAAATTTTTACTAATATATAATGAAAGATATTTAAGTTCAAAAATGTGCGTTGGGAGATGTGCACATGAAAGTGAGAAAGATAAAAAAAACAGAGGGAGTATTTCATATTACCAATTTAAAAGTATTGAACAAAATTTTCAAGTATCAAATTCATTTTTTACAAAAATCATAATTATATACATAACATACGGGTCCTAGTCACTTTTAGTACTCCCAATACATGATCATACAATTTTAAGCACATGTTATTAATTTTAAAATTTAGATAGAATTATTCTCATGAGTTCTTAAAGTCTAAAAATATTGACTATAGTCATTGAAATTTATAATAATATGTACAAAATATTTCATATTGCTAATTCAAAAGTATTGAACAATTTTTGTTCTTTACACTACAAAAAAAATTGGCTATAGAGGCACATCATTTGGCCGACTTGCCTCTAAAACCCCCTTTTACCATCACATAAACATGGTTGCCTCTAATTATATGGTTTTTAGTGTCAAGTACATTCTGGTGCCTCTAAAGATACATTTTAGCATCAGTCGAATGTTGGTTGCCTCTAAAACCATGTTTTTAGCATCACATGAATATTGGTTGTCTCTAAATCCATATTTTTAGCATCACATGAATTTAATTGTCTCTAAAGCCATTTTTTTTAGCATCAACTGTAGTTAGTTGTCTCTAAAGCCATGTATTTAGCGTCATATGACTTTAGTTGTCTCTAAAGCCATTTTTTTCAGCATCAACTGTAGTTAGTTGTCTCTAAAGCCATGTATTTAGCGTCACATGAATTTAGTTGTCTCTAAAGCCATTTTTTCAGCATCAACTGTAGTTAGTTGTCTCTAAAGCCATGTATTTGGCGTCACATGAATTTAGTTGTCTCTAAAGCCATTTTTTCAGCATCAACTGTAGTTAGTTGTCTATAAAGCCATGTATTTAACATCACATGAATTTAGTTGTCTCGATAGCCATTTTTTTCAGCATCACATAGATTATTGTTGCATCTAAAGATATTTTTTAGTGTCACTTGAATTGTCGTTAGTGGTGTCAAAAACAGATCTGACTGCTAGGTCAACCTGATATTGACTAGATTTGAACCTGGTTCGACCTGTGAGGGTCAGTTTCTAGACCTGATCGAAACCTAACCTGGGATTACCCAGACCTGACCGTAGTGGTGTCAGAAACAGATCTGACCGTTGGGTCAACCTGATTCTGACCTGACTTGAACCTGGTTCGACCTGTGAGGGTCAGTCCTCAAACCTGACCGAAACCTAACTTGGGATTACCCAAACCTGACCGACACCTGGCAAGATTATATGTTGACCTGACCAGACAGACCTGCATTCAAACTCAAACCCGACAATACTCAACCAGATATTACTAAAATTTAATTTTTTTTTTATATCTACAAAATCATTTAAATATATAAATTTATTAAATTACATACATTTAATAATTAATTAAATAAAAAAATTAAATTAGATTTAATTTAAGAGTTAACTCCAATTCCTTATAAGTTATAAGCTAACTCCAATTCCTTCAAACAATACTAATATTTCTCAACAATATAATCTATATTCTAATTAAACCCTTTGCCATAAATCATAAAACTGATTTTGTAAGGCTTTTCAATCTTCAATGTTACCAAAAATTCAAGTAATACTAATTAATTGGAATCCAAATCTGAAACTAACCAAACCCTTTAGTAAAAAACAAAGAATAAAGAAAACTAAATTAGAATAACTTGTTGAAAAATTATAATATTACAGCCCTAGATATATATTAGTAACGATGCAACAAATGCAAAAATACTCTTGAAATGCCAAAAATAATTCTCATATATATTTGTATCATAATTTCCAAAACTAATTGAACTAAGAGTATATACGATAAATCCTAATTAATGAAAATTAACGTAATTAATCAAACCCAACTAATAAATATTTGTTTTAGTACCACACATTCCTTTTTACATATAGATCATTTTCCTTCTAAATACCGCTCCACTTGCTCTGTTTTGCTGCTCTCCTGAGTTTCACTAATTAAACAAAGGTTGTCCAGCTCGGTTAGATCCCAAATCTTCAGGAATTTCACCAAGTCTCTCCTGAAAAGCAGATATAGATGTTGATGATTGCCTTAAAAAACAGAAATCAAAAAGTTTCTTCTAAAAAAAAATTAAAAGAAGAAAAAAGTATATAGATGTTGATGATTGCCTTAAAAAACAGAAATCAAAAAGTTTCTTCCAAAAAATAAGAAGTAAAACTATTAGACTGTTCCAAGTTAGAATTCATATGAAGGCAAGGTAGTTTTGATATATTATTAATATATGTTGACTTCTAAGGTGGAATAACAAATGAAGGCAAGGTAGTTTTGATATGTTGAGATGGTAGAGATATGTCATGGAGTGATATCGAGGTTTGTAAAGTAAAATATACACATAAGATCACGCTAATCCAATGAAAGTATGAAGAGAACATAAAGAAGGTAAAAAAGAAGAAGATGACATATGATTCATATGTACGTAAACTCTAATTATAAGGGGAGCAAACAAAATCTACATAGACACCCTCAATTATACAAGATCAACTTGCTCCTTAGCTAGTCAATGATGGAAGAAACAACTTAAACAAGAGCTTCTGATCATGTATCTTCTACATTTTTAAATGCCAACATCCACAGGAAAAAAAATGTTCATTTTTCTCTGACATGACTTAGACACTTAGATTTCACTTCACTTCTTATCATCTGTCAGAATAGTCACCTAAGCAAAGCCAAGACTATGTAAATCTGACCCTAACAACCCCGCTTCAGGTGGCAACAGGCACAATACCCTAGGAAGATATTAAAGACTCCTGGTGGAAAACAAATGCATCAGCTCAATGACACTGTAAGCATTATGAACCGTCTGAAAGTCTCCTTAGTGATCTTAGATTGATCAATCAATCAGCAACCGAGAGTAACAAACAGTTTATTTTACTTGACAAAGAGCTCCATATGTACATAATTAATGCTAAAAAGGCCAGATAAATATAGAATAGTTTCATAACAGAGTAAAATCAGTGTAAGTTCATAACCAATTAGATACCGAGTATCAAACTAAAAACCTTGAGTAAAGATCACAAAAGAGGCAGATAATATAAGAGCAAAATAATTGCAGGACATGCCAATGTGTTCTATCACTTAGTTCACTACTTCAATACATGTTCCCAACAGATGCAAAAGAAATGAAAAAAAATTACCTAATAGTTAACACTTACCCTGAGCAATATGGTAATTAGAACCCTGCAAATCATATTTCACGGCGCTAGCAGGCCACCAGTAGTTGCACACCTCGCGGCGGCGCGCCGAACATCAATGTTGAAGGCAGACGACCGACACCACATAACCGCGTAAAACACTAACCACCAACACTTCTACCACCACCACCACAGAACCGCCTTCACCACCATGAACCCGACCACCATAGACACCGCCGACACCGCCTTAACCTAACAAAACAAACCACCAAAACTCAAATTCGAACTGCAAAGCCCTAATTCGAGACCATCCTAAAAGCCGATTTGAAAAGGTTTTCTTAATGCACAATATGATTATAAAAATTTTACATCACAAACAAATATTCTAACCATGATTTTACGAGACCATCCTAAAATCTTAAATATTCCCGTGCATTTTTATGTGTTTTTTTGTTTCATTTACGTACTTATCAATTTATATATCATAATTATAAGATTTTCAAACTTTAAAATGTTGTAATAAATATCGTGAATATAATTTTAAGTTTTATAGTCTTTAAACTATAAATGCATGAATTTAATTAATTATGAATACAATAAATTTGAAATAAAAATACTGCTTACTAAATAAAATGCAACCCATTTATTATACAAGTGTAACAGCCCGAATCTCCCCGACCATCTTAAAAAGGATTAAGCATAGCGGAAGAGACTCTAGTCGAGATAACCTCGACTATTACCATCACACTCACCGAACTATATTGGAGAGCGTGGAACTCAATTCCTGATTCTATCCAAATTGATTTACTATTAAAACAACGCTCTGATTCTCAGGCTCTATTCTCATAAATTTCTACAGAAAATCCGACAGAGTTTTTTTTGAAAATAGGACAACGCTAAAGTGAGAAATAATTTAAACCTGTTTGCAATATCAATAAATAAAATACTCCAAGCTCAACAACCTCAACGCTTTCGCGGAGTAACAACCAATCAGAGAATCAGGAGCACTAGCTAGCAATTCTTAAATAAATAATTATTCTATAACTAATTTAACTACTAACTACTACAACGTCGAACGTCCTCACTTCGATAAAAACTACAACACTACTCCAGCTTGTATTAGCTTCAACTTGCAAAAGGTTAACTTACGGCTTCAACGTAAAACATTTAGGGAAACTGCCACCCACCTAGTGACAGACCACAGAAATGACAAAACGACATATACACATCAGCAAAGCTGAGTACTAGACCCGTAAATAAGCTTAACACATGCTTTGGTGGTTTTTACTTGAAAATGACTCTCACACAATCAACATAAGTTCAACAATCACACTAAGCATAGCATGCTTAGCAGCAATATTCTTGTTGAACATTACATATTACATTTCCAAATTCAACGTTTCATAAAACATCATCAATCACATAATAACAAAAATAATAAGGTGACTCTCAACAATGATATGTTTCTATATTCTCATTTAATCAACCTTTCAACTCACCACGATTCCATAGTAGGAATTTGAGGTCACCAACTTTGATATAAACAATATCCTTCATTTCCTTTTAGTCGATTTCTTAACAGAAATCCAAACATAAGTTTTCATACTCAATCAATCCCTTTCTTATATTTTATAAACAACCTCTTATTAGGTAATAAATATCATAAATTCTCTCACTATAACGATTCCTTACCGGGAATCCACATAACAAGATATGATTCCTTATTAGGAATCTAACATTAGTATCACTTACCATGATATGCCTCCTTAGCAGGAAACTAATATCGATATTCATATACGTACTGAATAAACACTCATTACTTACTTGATATGATTCCTTATCGGGAATCTAATATCAAAACAACTTTCATACTTTGAGATAACATTATTTTTTAACCAGGCGGAAAGAGAAGGCGACGGTGGAGACAAAGCTTACACTTCGGCAGTGGGGGTCGTCACCCAACCATTCGCTTTACTTTTAGCCAATAACCGCGACTAGTCCGGAATATATTCTTTCGCTGATTTCATCAGCCATCCACAGGTTTCACATTACATGATATATCACCCGATTATTGCCCGCACAGAACAATGGGAAGGTTTCCCTATGGGACCCTAAGGTTCACAATCCATGAGGTACTGTTCGTGTCACCTCATCCGTCGACTCAGACGAGGCTACTTTCCCCTTTTAGATTCCTTTCGATTATCATTCATTACTCATCAATCATTCTTGGACTCATCCAATAATACTCATGATTCTTAACATCTTTTGAACAAGCAACCTTACTAGGAGATTTGACTTTAGAAAACTATAAATCACATGTCATAGTTCTTCCATACGTAATTGAGGTTCAATATATATATGTATGCATTTAGGTTCAATCCAATTCCAGTCATAATACTTACAGATCAATTAATCCACAATCATATTCAATAGCACATCCAATGACAAAAGTCGCTCAATTAGAATTAACTAACGAGAGTTACTAAACCAATTACGCACGCATTAACTTACTCATTAATAGATAGCTTATACTCTTTTACAAACTTTATCAATCTTCATGTACCTCAACAAAGACAATAACCATTGTCAAACACCATCAATAATTACAATAAGTCTCTCTCTTAGAATTGATCAAGGAGAGTTAGCGTAGATTTCACAACTTGAGATTCATGAAATAAAGGTTGATTAGACCTAATCAGCTATGGGCCATGTTATCTCGTAAGTTCGATTCCAATACCATTATAAATGTCAACCATTGACGGATCATATTCTTACATAATATAGCGAGTCAACCTCCCTTCTAATTAGAAGTCATTAAATTATATAACTTAAACTACTTTAAAGTAATGCACAAACTTGTACTTACTTAAGTAATCTCATTTATTAACTTGGCTTTGTGAATATCCATAAACGATGTAACTTTATTATATTACTTCATTGTCAATTATTCAACTAAATCCCTTTTCAGAAACTCTACCTTGGTAATCTAGTCCACAACTAGTTAAGTAACTCCAATATCTTTTAATTTCATAACGGTAATAAATTATCACCTTTTCTAACCTCTCATGAGGAACTAATTAAGTCATCAACTTTCATAGCTCAATTAGGTGGTTCTTCTTCATAACATTATTAAGCAACTTTAACCATAATGTATACTCCTTTCATATTACCTCCATTAATAAATGATAAGTATCTATAATTTTTTATATTAACTTAATTAACTTCAACTTAACGACGAGATTTATTATCGTTTTTTGCGTGTCCCCGGAAATTTAGAGTTGATGCAAATTCTCCTAATTTATGACCTACCATGCGATCTGTTATGTAAATGGGCACGTGTTCATGAATACACCTTATTGTAGCCTCTCATCTAATTAAACACCTTCTTAAAATTATACTCAATTAATCTATTTGTAGTTATAACATTATCTTAAGATTACGAGGATTATTAAACTTATTACTACAATATAACCTTATAAACTAACAATTCATAGTTTCACCTCTTACTTTTTACTTACGATTATATCTTCCATAACTTAATAACCACATTCCAAACTCATAACCAGATTCGACGATCCGAAAGAACGAAACTTGAATTGAACATAATTTCGTTCTTGCATACTTTATCTCTTGGTCACATTAGACACCAATACAAATTACTTACCCAGATCACATTAGACAAATAACTAAGAATATTATAAAGTGATAAACAATTTACATTCAACCCAGTTGTTAAAATCAGATACAGCTTACAATACCAACTAATCCAGCTTTCTCACGTTATTAATTAGAAATGCACTTTTGATGCATTCACAACAGTCTATCATCAAGTAAAGTTAGAAAGTAACTAGCTTACCAAAAACAATAAAGTGTGTCTAATTGAACTAGTTATTGTTTTGAAATTATAAATAAAGCCACTAATTCCTTCGTTGACCAATTCTACCAAGACACTACAACCTAATCACCGAGAGCATCTAAGTCTTATCTTTAATGTTTATAGTTCATATTGTCGAAATGAGCTCAATAAACAAACTCACTAAACAATAAATAAGACTAACTATTAGTTATACTTCAAACAATAACAACATTTAACTAGCGACTTTATTAAACTAAATTTATCACTCATAGTTATAATTATTTTCCAACCATAACAAATCCTCAATTGAGATTATCACTCTATCTTAAAGGGTTCCTATAATTTAGGATTCCTACCAACAATTGTAAACATCCACCAACATCACAATCATCCGATAAACTAACACAATGTTATTTCATTTCCCGATGACCACAACTACAACAACAACATCATCAACCACACCGACAATCATAACAACAATAACAACATCATCATCAACCACACCAACAATCATAACAACAATAACAACACCATAGCATAGAGGACGAAATACAGAACAGGACACCAACACAATAGCAACAACGACACAGCAAGAGCAACAACCCAACAACCACAACAACTTCGCAACAACCACATTATACAACTAGCATCCACAGTTCATACTCAAACTATTAACTTCAATTACAATTTCAAGGAACCAAACAAGATTAAAGAAGCGAGAGAAAAAGGTGTAGTACCTAACAAAATCAGAAGGGGAACAGAGAAGGAAGAAGATAATAACAGCAAGTAGAACCAACGAGGACCAGTAGCAACACGATGGCAGCGACGACGACAATCAATAAATGTATACCGGAGGAGAGAGAAACACGGAACAGGGAAAAACCATGACAACAACCCACAACAAAAACGAAACCAACAACAACGAGAGCGGAGCAGAGGGAAGTTCCGATGAAAGAGACGGCAAGAACATCAACAACCGCAGCGACGAACAAACAACAGCAGCGTGGTGGCTTGCGAGCAGCACCACGCACCACGCACAACAGCAAGGAAAAAAAAAGGAAAACTGGCTGCAAAGAGAAGCTCCGGCGAGATTGGGACACCGGCGAGCTTAAGGGAACGCCCGCGAGGCAGGAGCACAGGCGAGAGAGAATTCGAGGAATATGGGTTGCGAGTTTTTACGATGAAGGTGAAGGGCTTCGGGTTTTCACGAAGGGTAGATAGATATGGGATTTGGGGTTTTAGCTTCTTCAATTGATTGAAGAATCAAAAGGTCAAATTGGAGTGGGTTTCTGATGATTTTGTGAAGAAGCTTTGTGGCACCTTCAATTGAAGACACGAAACCAAGAGGAAGGAGTGCTCTGGTTGTCTCACAATGAGACACGAAGTGAGAAGGGAGTATAAAGTAAATGGGTTGGGGTTCTTTTTCCCCTTTTTCTTTTAAAACTACAATACTTAACCCCATTAGACCTATTTTATGAAAACATGAAATATAACCACACCTTGACTTATGAAATTTAATTTCGTAAATAACTTTAATATATCATAATAAATATAATATTCATAGTTCAACTCAAATCAAATAAGAACATATGATAAATAATTACAATTATCATTAATAAAATCTTTTAATTTTCAAGGCTGTTACATACTACCACCCTTATCAAAAGTTTCATCCTAGAAACTTGTAAAAAATTATTTTTAGAAAACCAAAAACCTCATGCTCCAAAGACACGAATGGCCAGCCTCCATTCTACCATCATCTTTTGTATCTCTACTTCGACTTGACTCGCGAAGTCAAGGAGCAAAGAAAATCTCTACTTCGACTTAACATGCAATATCAAGGAGCAAAGAGCAAAAGGGGCAAACTTGTTGGCATTGGATTTCAATCATCCCATTTGCAGACATCTCGTTTGACAATCATTTACTTAAGCAAATCATATAAGTTTTCTCGAAATACACACTTTTAAGTAACTAATATCATAGATAATAATCTCATACCAAGATAACCTTATACACATTAGCAAGTATACACACAAGTAAAACCTATTCATATGAATGGATCCATATAGCACACGCATAAGCAGAAACACTCATACGACTTGATTCATTTATACCTAACTCTTTAGTCAATCCATTAAACCTACTTTTTCAACTCTTGCACTATGATATGGAGATCACAGCGTATCCAAAACTACTCAAGCTCTGAGACCACTTGTAACAGCCCAAATCTCCCCGACCAGCTTAAAAAGGATTAAGCACGGCGGAAGAGACTCTAATCGAGATAACCCGGACTATTACCATCACACACCGAACTATATCGGAGAGTGTGGAACTCAATACCCGATTCTATTCAAATTGATTTACTATTACAACAACTCTCTGATTCTCAGACTCTATTCTCATAAATTTCTACAGAAAATCCAACAGAGTTCTCTTTGAAAATAGGACAACGCTAAAGCGAGAAATAATTTAAACCTGTTTGAAATATCAATAAATAAAATACTCTAAGCTCAACAACCTCAACGCTTTCATGGAGCAACAACCAATCAGAAAATCAAGAGCACTAGCTAGCAATTCTTAAATAAAGAAATATGCTATAACTAATTTAATTACTAACTACTACAATGTCGAACGTCCTAACTTCAATAAAAACTATAACACTACTCTAGCTCGTATTAGCTTCAACTTGCAAAAAGTTAACTTACGGCTTCAACCTGAAACATTTAGGGAAACTGCCACCCACCAAGTGACAGGCCACAAAAATGACAAACAACATATACACATCAGCAAAGCTGAGTACTAGACCCGTAAATAAGCTTAACACATGCTTTGGAGGTTTTTACCTAAAAACGACTCTCACACAATCAATATAAGTTCAACAATCACACCAATCATAGCATTCTTAGCAGCAATATTCTTGTTGAACATTACATATTACATTTTCGAATTCAACGTTTCAGAATACATCATCAATCACATAATTACAAAAATAATAAGCTGACTCTCAACAATGACATGTTTCTATATTCTCATTTAATCAACCTTTCAACTCACCACGATTCCATAGTAGGAATTTGAGGTCAACAACTTTGATATAAACAATATCCTTCATTTCCTTTTAGTCGATTTCTTAACAGAAACCCAAACTTAAGTTTTCATACTCAATAAATCACTTTCTTCTATTTTAAAAACAACCTCTTATCAGGTAATAAATATAATAAATCCTCTCAGTATAACGATTCCTTATCGGGAATCCACATAACATGAGATGATTCCTTATCAGGAATCCAACATTAGTATCACTTACCAGGATATGCCTCCTTAGTAGGAAAGTAATATCGATATTCATATACTAAATAAACACTCATTACTTACCTGATATGATTCCTTATCGGGAATCCAATATCGAAACAACTTTCATACTTTGAGATAAAATTATTTTTTAACCAGGGGGAAAGAACGCGACGGTGGAGACAAAACTTACACTCCGACAGTGGGGGTTGTCACCCAACCATTTGCTTTACTTTTGGCCAATAACCGCGACTAGTCCGGAATACATTTTTCGCTGATTTCATCAGCCATCCACAGGTTTCACATTACCTTATATATCGCACGATTATCGCCCCACAAAATAATGGGCAAGTTTCCTTATGGGGCCCCCAAGGTTCACAATCCATGGGGCACTGTTCGTGCCACCTCATCCATCGACTCAGACGAGGCTACTTTCCGCTCTTAGATTCCTTTCGATTATCAGTCATAGCTCAATCAATCATTCTTGGACTCATCCAATAATAATTGTGATTCTTAACATCTTTTGAACAACCAACCTTACTATGAGATTTGACTTTAGAAAATAATAAATCACATGTCATAGTTCTTTCATACCTAATTGAGGTTCAATATATATATTTATGCATTTAGGTTCAATCCAATTCCAGACATAATACTTACATATCAATTAATCCACAATCATATTCAATAGCACATCCAATGACAAAAGTCACTCAGTTAGAATTAACTAACGAGAGTTACTAAACCACTTACGCACGCATTAACTCATACTCATTAATAGATAGTTTATACTCTTTTACAAACTTTATCAATCTTCATGTACCTCAACAAAGACAATAACCATTGTCAAACACCATCAACAATTACAATAAGTCTCTCTCTTAGAATTAATCAAGGAGAGTTAGCGTAGAGTCCACAACTTGAGATTCATGAAATAAAGGTTGATTAGACCTAATCAACTATGGGCCATGTTATCTCATAAGTTCGATTCCAATACCATTATAAATGTCAACCATTGACGGATCATATTCTTACATAGTATAACGAGTCAACCTCCCTTCTAATTAGAAGTCATTAAATAATATAACTCAAACTACTTTAAAGTAATGCACAAACTTGTACATACTTAAGTAATCTCATATATTAACTTGGCTTTGTGAATATCCATAAACGATGTAACTTTATTATATTACTTCATTGTCAATGATTCAACTAAATCCCTTTTCAGAAACTCCACCTTGGTAATCTAGTCCACAACTAGTTAAGCTAACTCCAATATCTTTTAATTTCATAGCGGTAATAAATTATCTCCTTTTTTAACCTCTCATGAGGAACTAATTAAGTCATCAACTTTCATAGCTCGGTTAGGTGGTTCTTCTTCATAACACTACTAAGCAACTTTAACCATAATGTATACTCCTTTCATAAACTAATTATTCATGAGTACACCTTATTGTAGCCTCTCATCTAATTAAACACCTTCTTAAAATTATACTCAATTAATCTATTTGTAGTTATAATATTATCTTAAGATTACGAGGATTATTAAACTTATTACTACAATATAACTTTATAAACTAACAACTCATAGTTTCACCTCTTACTTTTTACTAACGATTATATCTTCCATAACTTAATAACCACATTCCAAACTCATAACAAGATTCGACGATCCGAAAGAACCAAACTTGAATTGAACATAATTTCTTTCCTGCATACTTCATCTCATAGTCACATTAGACACCAATACGAATTACTTACCCACATCACATTAGCCAAATAACTAAGAATACTATAAAGTGATCTTCAATTTACATTGAACCCAGTTGTTAAAATCAGATACAGCTTACAATACCAACTAATCCAGCTTTCTAACGTTATTAATTAGAAATGCACTTTTGATGTATTCACAAAATTGTATCATCAAGTAAAATTAGAAAGTAACTAGCTTATTAAAAACAACAAAGTGAGTCTAATTGAACTAATTAATGTTTTGAAATTATAAACAAAGCCACTAATTCCTTCGCTGACCAATTCTACTAAGACACTACAACCTAATCACAGAGATCATCTAAGTCTTATATTTAATGTTTATAGTTCATATTGTCCAAATGAGCTGAATAAACAAACTCACTAAACAGTAAATAAGACTAACTATTTGTTATACTTCAAACAATAACCACATTTAACTAGCAACTTTATCAAACTCAATTTATCACTCATGGTTACAATTATTTTCCAACCATAACAGATCCTCAATTGAGATTTAGGATTTCTGCCAACAATTGTAAACATCCACCAACATCACAATCATCCGATAAACTAACACAATGTTATTTCATTCCCCTAACCACCACAACTACAACAACAACATCATTAACCACACCAACAATCATAACAGCAACAACAACAACACCACAACACATGGGACGAAATACAGAACATGACACAAACACAGTAGCAACAACGACATAACAAGAGCAACAACCCAACAACTACAACAACAACTTCGTAACAACCACATTATACAACTAGCATCCACATCTCATACTCAAACTATTAACTTCAATCACAATTTAAAGGAACCAAACAAAATTAAAGAAGAGAGAGAAAAGAGGTGTACTACCTCACAAAACCAGAAGGGGAACAGAGAAGGAAGAAGATAACAACAGCAAGTAGAACCAACAACCACCAGTAGCAACATGGCGGCAGCGACGACGACAATCAATAAATGTATACTGGAGGAGAGGGCAACACATAACAGCGGAAAACCAAGACAACAACCCACAACAACAACAACGAGAGCGGAGGAGAGGGAAGCTACCACGAATGAGGCGACAAGAACATCAATAACAACAGCGACGAACCAACAACAACAATGTGGTAGCTGGCAAGCAGCACCACACACTACGCACAACAGCGAGAAAAAAAACGAGGAACACTGGCTGCAAAGAGAAGCTCCGGCGAGATTGGTACACTGGCGATTTTAAGGGAACGTCGGCGAGACAGGAGCACAGGCGAGAGAGTATTCAAGGAATCTGGATTGCGGGTTTTCACGAGAAAGGTGAAGGGCTTTGGATTTTCACGAAGAGGAGATAGATATAGGATTTGGGGTTTTGGCTTCTTCAATTGATTGAAGAATAAGAAGGTCAAATTGGAGTGGGTTTGTGATGATTTTGTGAAGAAGCTTTGTGGCACCTTCAATTGAAGACACAAAACCAAGAGGAAGGAGTCCTCTGGTTGTCTCACAATGAGACACGAAGTGAGAAGGGAGTATAAAGTAAATGGGGTTGGGTTCGTTTTCCCTTTTTTCTTTTAAAACTACAATACTTAACCCCATTAGACCTATTTTATGAAAACATGGAATATAACCACACCTTCACTTATGAAATTTAATTTCGTAAATAAATATAATATTCATATTTCAACTCAAATAAAATAAGAATATATAATAAATAATTACAATTATCGTTAAGTAAACTCTTTTAATTTTTAAGGTTGTTACAACAAGGGTCTAAATCATATCTACATAAAATCTCTCGTACATTTTTACACGGGTTTAAGCTAGTTATGTGTGTAAATGTATTTTGTAATCATAAAGAGAAAACAAGAAAAGATTATCTCAAGCTTTTTTTCTAAAAGGAACACATAATGAAAAGCAAGTTGATTCAAATCAAAACTTCCTCCAACTCGATCAACCAAGTTGAAAATTCAGAGATAAATTGTTGAACGATGTAAAAGTTGATGTATTGTAGATCGATTCTGAAATTTGAGAACTCGACAAGAGTAGTTATAATTTTTTTTTTTATTAAAGTACTTCGAGATTGTGTTTGGATCTTGTAATATTTTGAATTTAGTAGTCACAACTTTTTTTGGCATGCAACGTTAAATTACGCCATAGACCCCTTTCCTGAGATATTGAGGCAAATAGAGTTTAGTGTTTAGTTGTTAGAGTTTAGAGTTTGTTGTTAGAGTTTTAACTTTTTGTTCATCAGATTTGACTGCTGATTTGACAAAAAAAAAATTATAAATATATTTGGTAACAATTAATTGATTGCTAAAAGCTTATTGTCATTTGTTTGAGTAAATGACATTTATAGACATTTCAATTCAATGTGTAGTAGTATTATTAGAGGCAAAAAAGTCATTGGACATATTTGTACCTTATTCTCTAAAGATAAAGCTCCTATTAGGAGCTTTTTTATTTCAGTGCGTTTTTTGTGCAACACACCACACGGAACCCAAACCGTGTGGCCACATTAACTATAGCTCTTCCTCCTTCCCCACCCAATTTCTATTCCCCCTCACATTTTTCACTTTCTCTCTCCTCCTACCCCAATTCCTTTTCGATCCTCCTTCACAAGTTGCTTGACATGAATTGCCATCATTCATGGTCTCCACTCACCACCTTCACAACCTTCAACCGAAACAACGTCATCTTCTTCCTCCTCAACATCATTGCCAATGTCGAACAGAGATGAAAGAGAGTTACGACCGCGCACATAGCAAGATCTCCCCTGAAATGAAAAAAACAATCGAACACCAGATTAAGCCTTCCGATGAAGGAGAAGACGACAAATTCCAATGTAATCGAGATCGGAATCCACAATAATTGGTTGAAGTAAGCAACTAAAAGTTCTGGATCTATACCGTCTGAGTATAGATCTCCAATTTGCTGCCCCCATTGCATTTTGATAGCTTGGAGATCAACTTCTTGTCGCCGCCATAGTTGGATTTAAAAGATCACCTCGACGCTCAGTCTACCTCTACCTTGACGTTTGTTGTCTAAGTCCCCTTTTTTTTCAACAAACTCTACATCTTTTGGAAATGATAGTGCTTCTTTGCTGATTTTGAGTTTGATCTGAATTGGGTACTTCTGTTTTTATCAATTTGTATTGCTTGCTTTTGTTGCATGGAAGGAAATATGGCTTGACTCTTTGTTTTTTTTTCTTCTGGTCTTTATTTATTTTGATGGAGATGGTGTGTCATGTATTTCCTATATCACAGGCCCATAATTTTTTTTAGAGAGAGTGGAGATTCAAAGGAGTGAGAGGAAGTGTTTTAAAAAGTAACCCCTTACCATTATTAAAAGTAACCTCTATTTATAACCCCTTATAATTAAAAGGAAAATTTGCACAAAACCACCTTAAGTTTTCACTTATTTAGAAACTCCCACCTTTATATTTTTTTCCTAAATTTCCACCTAAACTTTACAAAACCTTTATAAACTCCCACCACTTAACGGATTTTGCCAAATTCCGTTAGCGGTGGGACCCACATCAGTTATTTCTTTTGTTTTTCCGTCCAAACAACTCACTTCCCCCTTCTTATATAAAAGAATTTCCCTCCAACACAAGCAACAAAGGGGGCAGACCTCCTTCTGATAAGATGTAGGTGAAGGATTAAAGGGTGAAAAGGGAAATTCTCTCATATAAAAAGGGGGAAGTGAATAGTTTGGAGGGAAAAACAAAAGCAATAATTGATGTGGGTCCCACCACTAACGGAGTTTGGAAAAATCTGTTAAGTGGTGGGAGTTTATAAAGGTTTTGTAAAGTTTAGGTGGAAATTTAGGAAAAAAAAATATAAAGGTGGGAGTTTCTAAATAAGTGAAAAATTAAGGTGGTTTTGTGCAAATTTTCCTAATTAAAAAGTAACCCTTAATTTCAATAAAAGTAACCCCTTATAATTACAAAAGTAACACCTACTTTTAGTAGAAGTAAAGTAACTCCTTAACATTACAAAAAGTAACCCCTAGTTATAGTAAAACTAATCCCCTTACAGTTACAAAAAGTAACTTATACTTTCAGTAAAGTAACTCCTAATTATTGGTAAAAGTAACCCCTATTTATAGTAAAAGTAACCCCTTACAGTTACAAAAAGTAACCTATACTTTCAGTAAAAGTAACCCTTAGCATTATATAAAGTAATCCCTAGTGTCGGTAAATAACCCCTTAGCATTCGTAAAAGTAATATCTAATTCACTAAAAAGTAACACCTTAGCATTGAAAAGCAAACGTCGATTTACTTTATAATGAATAATTAAAGATTACTTTAAATATATAATTGGGATACTTTTTATGAACTAATTAATGGGTTAGTTGTACATTTCTTATTATTATGATTACTTTCCATAAATATTTTAAGCTATTATATAATAATTAGAGTTACTTTTGCAAACATATGAGGTTACTCGAACAAAAAATTAAGGTTACTTTTATTAACTAATGAGGTTACTTTTATAATATAATGGGTCATTTGAAAAATATATGAGGGTTACTTGTAGAATAAATGGGTTACTTGTATGATAAAATAAGAGTACAAATAATAATAGTTACTTATTATGAAGTAATGGGTTCCTCGTAAAAAGTAACCTCTACTTTCAGTAAAAGTAATCCCTTATAATTATAAAAAGTAACCTCTAGTTTCAATAAAAGTAATCTCTAGTTATAGTAAAAAGTAACCTACACTTTCAGTAAAAGTAACTCCTATTTATAGTAAAAGTAACCCCTAGTTATAGTAAATGTAACCACCATATAGTTACAAATACTAACCTATACTTTCAGTAAAAGTAACATCTTATAGTTACAAAAATTAACCCTTATTCACTGTAGAAGTAACCCTTTATAATTACAAAAGTAACTCCTTATAATAACAAAAAGTAACCTCTATTTACTGTAGAAGTAACCCCCTTATAATTAAAAAGTAACTCCTAATTTCAATAAAAGTAACCCCTTATAATTACAAAAGTAGCACCTACTTTTGCGAACATATGAGGTTACTCGAACAAATAAATAAGGATACTGAAACATGTAATTAGGATTACTTTTGCTAACTAATGAGGTTACTTTTATAATATAATGGGTCATTTGAAAAATATATAAGGGATACTTGTAGAATAAATGGGTTACTTGTATGATAAAATAAGGGTACAAATAATAATAGTTATTTATTATGAAGTAATGGGTTCCTAGTATCATAAAATAAGGTTACAAATAATAAGGGTTACACGTACATTCAGGTAGGGTTATTCAAAAACGGATTCATGTTTGGGCTTTTTTTAAAGGGGACATGAGCATCATTATAAGGCCTAGCTTGGACTTATTATTAGTTGGCCACGTCCTTATTTATCAATGTGTTAATGGTAAAATTATAGAGGAAATAAGAGGAGAAAGAAAATAGGGAAAAAAAAAGGAGAAATAAGAGGAGAGAGAAAAAAAAGGCCAAAAATAGGAAAAATGAAAGACGCATCAAAGAGAAAAAAAAAAGAAAAAAGAAAGAGTTTTAAAAAAATGAGAGAAGGGGGGGCGTGAGAGAAGGGGAGGGGAATTAATGGTAAAATTCTAGAGGAAATAAGAGGAGAGAGAAAATAGGGAAAAAAAAAAAGGGAAATAAGAGGAGAGAGAAAATGAGGTAAAAAAAAGGAAAAATGAAAGACACATCATAGAAAAAAAAAAGAAAAAAGAAAGAGTTTTTAAAAAAAAATGAGATAAGGGGGGCGTGCGTGAGAGAAGGGGAGGGGATAGTGAGATGAAGGGGGTGGCTACACCATTAGTTGAAGGTGTGGCCCGCCTCATATAAAAGTTTGTGAAAAAGTAATCCCTAGTGTCAGTAAAATAATCCCTTAGCATTCAATAAAGTAATCTCTAATTCACTAAAAGTAACATTTTAGCATTGAAAAGCAACGCGTTTTACTTTTTATGCATAAATGAGATCATTTTAAATATATAATGAGGATACTTTTTATGAACTAATTAATGGGTTACTTGTACCTTTCTTATGATTACTTTCTATAAACATTTCAAGCTATTATATAATAATTAGAGTTACTTTTGCGAACATACTAGGTTACTCAAACAAATAAATAAGGTTACTCAAACATGTAATTAGGGTTACTTTTATTAACTAATGAGGTTACTTTTATAATTTAATGGGTCATTTGAAAATATATATGAGGGTTACATGTAGAATAAATGGGTAACTCGTATGATAAAATAAGGGTACAAATAATAATAGTTACTTATTATGAAGTAATGGGTTCCTCGTATCATAAAATAAGGTTACAAATAACAGTTACACGTACATTAAGATATGATTATCCGAAAATGGATTCACGCTTGAGCTTTTTTTAAAGGGGACACGAGCGTCTTTATAAGGCATAGCTTAGACTTATTATTAGCTGGCCACGTCCCTATTTATCAATGTGTTAATGGTAAAATTCTAGAGGAAATAAAAGGAGAGAGAAAATAGGAAAAAAATAGGGGAAATAAGAGGAGAGAGAAAATGAGGCAAAAAAATAGGAAAAATGAGAGACATTAGAGAGAAAAAAAAAGAAAAAAAGAAAGAGTTTAAAAAAATGAGAGAAAAGAAAATAGGAAAAAAAATAGGGGAAATAAGAGGAGAGAGAAAATGAGGCAAAAAAATAGAAAAAATGAGACAGACATCAAAGAGAAAAAAAAAAGAAGAAAAAAAAAGAGTAAAAAAAAAAATAAGAGAAAGAGGGTAGGCGTGAGACTTAGTGAGAGAAAGGGGGAGGGGTGGCCACACCATTAGTTGAAGGTGTGGCATGCCTCATATAAAAGTTTGTGTTACTTTTTATAATGCTAAGGGGTTACTTTTACTGAAAATATAGATTACTTTTTATAACTATAATGGGGTTACTTTTTTTATAAATAGGGGTAAAACTGAAAGTATAGGTTACTTTTGCTATAACTAGGGGTTACTTTTACTATAACTATGAGTTACTTTATATATATGCTAAGGGGTTATTTTTACTGAAAGTATAGGTTACTTTTTGTAACTATAAGGGGGTTACTTTTACTATAGGGATTACTTTTACGATAATTAGGGGTTACTTTTTATGAAAGTATAAGTTACTTTTGTAACTATAGGGATACTTACTATAACTAGGGTTATTTTTGTAATGTTAAGGAGTTACTTCTACTAAAAGTATGTTACTTATAATTATAAGGGTTACTTTTATTGAATTAGGGGTTACTTTTTAATCATAAGGGGTTACTTCTACAGTAAATAGCGGTTACTTTTAGTAATGATAAAGGTTACTTTTGTGATTATAAAGGTTACTTCTACAGTGAATAGGGGTTACTTTTTATATTATAAAAGTTACTTTTACTGAAACTAAGAGTTTTTTTGTCATATACCTTATATGCACGCTATGCGTCCGAGAATCGTTATTGAATTTAATTAATTGCATAAATTTAAGGTTTGATGCATAATTTAAAATTTCTTTTTTACATCATTTAAGGTTTCATGTGTTTTATATGCAATTTATTAAAGTAACATATCTAATACTTTTACTTACTTCTAATGCTTTATCATAATTTTTTATACATTTTATGAGTAGAACTTGTTCTGTTAATCTGATATGTTTTATAAAGAGTAGAACTTGTTCAATATCACACTTCTTAGCTTTAAAACACTTCCTCTCACTCCTTTAAATCTCCAATCTCTCTAAATGCTTTGCCCTTCTCTCTCTTCCTTCCTCCACCACAACTACCACCTTCCACCGTTCGTCCAGCTTGTCATCACTTTACTAACACCACCCTATCCAACGCCACCATTCCACGCCTTCAACACCACCACTCTGTCCAACACCACCGCCGACCACCTTCGTGCAATCGGTATGGAGGTGGTGGTAATGGAGGTGGAAGATGAAGAGGAGAGAGAAAGTAGGTCCCAGGAATTGAAATGGGAGAAATTTTACCAAGAATGGTGCTCAGTGTTGAAGCAGATGATTCTCCATTATTTTGCATAAATTCATTTCTTATCCACTGCATATTTCAAGTAATTTGTGAAAAAAAAACCCTTTTTTTGTAAAAAAGAAAAAGAAAAATGTTGGGTCAATGTACAGTGAAAGAAAGAAGAATAGTGAGAAATTAGGTGGTAATTAGATGAGTCGGTGATGATTGATTTTTTTTTTGTAGGTATGGTTGATTTTTGTATGTTGAGGACGATGAGTCGGTGATGATAATTTGATGAAGAGCTGTGAGGTTTAGGAAAGGTGGCGTGAAGAGTGTTGTTGCTGTCGTCGGATATTGGTTTGGGGAAGGAAGAGCTACAGGAAATGTGTGGCCGCACGGTTTAAGTTGCGTGTGGCGTGTTGTACAAAAAACGGACTGTACATTATATATCTATGTATCTCTTTAAAATTTCATTTAACTGGGATCATTTAAATGGCATCACTTTCTTAATTTATGTGTATTATTATCTGTGACACTTAATATTATTAATTGATGTCTAATGGAGCAAGAATTGCCAACAAGCAATAATTTACCCCATCGCTTGGGGTCTTGAGTGTCTTGGGGTATGCCCTTGGGGGTTAGTTACCTTTTATAGCAAGGTCCCACTAACGTACAAGTTATATTAGTGTCAAATTACCCAAAATAATACTTAACAAAAGGGATCAACGAGAAATAAGAGAACTACTTTTATTCAAATACATCCACAAGCATATATAAATTCAAGTTGGACAATGGTAGGGAGTCATGGTGGAAGACAAAATTACTTCACCTTGACAATTGAAGAAGAGCTAACCAAATGATTATCCCAAGAGTGCATCTTGGGTATTAACATGTTACACCATAACTTATTGTGTAACAACGTCTCACATTTATGAACTAATATCAGTGTTTCACAAAATTGTTACTGATTTTTATGTCATTATTGGCGTATTTTATATCATCTATGATCTATTTCATATCATTTTTTATTAAATTTGTTTTATGTCTCTTATTAAACTCTTTCATGTCATTATTACTGACTTCTATGATACTTTTCAGCAAACTTTTATCATTTTAGAGCTTTTTCATGTCATTTTCCCGAATTTCATTATTTATTTGTCACTCCTTATGTATCATAACAGTGTACTCATATCTATGTCACTTTAACTCATTTTAAATGTCATTTTTCAGCAAACCTGTATCATTTCCCCCTATTTTAATATAAATTTGTAAACTATTTATATACGACGTCATTATTATTACTCATTTTTCAGCAAACTTCCCTAATAGAGAAATGATGATTTGTGTCGGTTGCTAGTCCCCTATTTGAGCCAGTTCCGAATTCGACGCAACAACTTTCAACGCAAATTATCCTGAAACTGTTTGAATCGATTGATAGATCGACTCAATACATGTGTCATTTGCGTCAGTCGCAAGGCATAAACCGACACAAATGACTTTTTTATATATGTGAAAAAGAGTCATTTACTTTGGTTCTTATTTAGAACGGCGTAAATGAATCTTTTTCACATATAGAAAAAAGCTATTTGCCTCGGTTCTTCTTTAGAACCGAAGCAAATGACTCTTGTTCATATATTTAAAGAATATGCATTTGCGTCGGATTTCAAGATAGCCACCAATGCAAATGTCAAATCTTTTTTAAAAAAAAAATCACGCAATCAAATATGCAATTTATCACCATCTGGTTATATATAATCACCAAATTAATATATGTTACACAATTTTTTTTGCTTTAACCATATTACTTGTCAAACCAAGCACAAGCAATGTAACTAAAAAGCTGTAAGAAATAGTCATAACCTACTAAGACATGCATTTTTTAAGATAAGTTACACACATGACATAAAAAAAGGAAGGTAACGCGAATATAGCATTCCCTTTGATCGAGATGAAATATATAATGTTCAAGTTGCACAATGTACTATAATACCCTATTTCAGTGACCATGAACATAGTTCCACAAAATAGTTGTTACAACTAAACTTTTTCAGATTGAAAATCACAAAATAAATAATGAAATTCGGGAAAATAAATAAGGCTTTGATTTTTCAACATCAACATAAGCTATTGCCAAGATCCAAATTACGTTAGATCTTTTGGATCTGACGTTAGATCTTGGCTATCCCACATAGAAAGTTGAGGAGAATGAAACATTCTTTATATAGGGTAGATACATGAACCTAGTAGAGGCCTTTTGGGTAGAATTACAATTCTGCACGAAAGCAAATCCTTGTTGGCTAGGGCCCTAGAGAATGTAATATCAACTAGTGGGCACCGGATGGTATTATACGCATGAAATAATCAATCCATTTGATATCAATCTAATTCATACCATAATTTCAATTCAACAACTCAATCCAATCATGAATCACCATAATCTATAGCCAATTCCAAACTCCTCAATTATTGGACATTTACACTTAGAACATACAATACTCGATCAGAACTTCAAATAAATTCAAGATATATTAGTTGATTCAAACTCATGTCTAAAATTTAACTAAACAAATAGATACTATAGTCAATTAATTTCACATTCTACACTCAAAATCCATAATATAAATAATAATAGACAAGTATCAAGCATTAGAGAAAGATGAAGAGGAATAGTGCATGTGGCACCTCACACTAGTGGAAAAAACCTTATCTCTCACTTAGTAACAGATTCGGTTTTTGTAAAACCCATCCGAAAATCAACATAAAATTTGGGACAGGAAGCTGGGAGGACAATCTGATGCGGTCCACAAGTGGACCGCATCAAATTTTCTTATTTTAAAAAAAAAACCGTGTGGCCCCGTTTCTTGTGCCCCACTTTAAAAAAATTGTGTGGCCCAGTTTCGTCCTAGCCTCACACCCTCTTCCCTTTCTCCTCTCTTCGTCCTCTGATCTTCCTAACCCCATTCAGAGTGCATTCTCTTCCCAACCAACCTTTGCAAACCCTAATTTTTACATAACCCCTAAATTCCTGAGCAATCATGCCGTTATTTCTCAACGACGACGAATTCGAGCGCATCAATCTCGCCGGCGACGCTTTTGCAGTGGCGGAGAAGGCAGATTCTTACATTCGAGACCTGAATCTAGGAGTGAGAGGAAGTGTTTTAAAAAGTAACCCCTTACCATTACTAAAGTAACCTCTATTTATAACCCCTTATAATTAAAAGGAAAATTTGCACAAAACCACCTTAAGTTTTCACTTATTTAGAAACTCCCACCGTTATGTTTTTTTTTCCTAAATTTCCACCTAAAGTTTACAAAACCTTTATAAACTCCCACCACTTAACGGATTTTGCCAAATTCCGTTAGCGGTGGGACCCACATCAGTTATTTCTTTTGTTTTTCCGTCCAAACAACTCACTTCCCCCTTCTTATATAAAAGAATTTCCCTCCAACAAAAGCAACAAAGGGGGCAGACCTCCTTCTAATAAGATGTAGGTGAAGGATCAAAGGGTGAAAAGGGAAATTCTCTCATATAAAAAGGGGGAAGTGAGTAGTTTGGAGGGAAAAACAAAAGCAATAACTGATGTGGGTCCCACCACTAACGCAGTTTTGCAAAATCTGTTAAGTGGTGGGAGTTTATAAAGGTTTTGTAAAGTTTAGGTGGAAATTTAGGAAAAAAAAAACATAAAGGTGGGAGTTTCTAAATAAGTGAAAACTTAAGGTGGTTTTGTGAAAATTTTCCTAATTAAAAAGTAAATCTTAATTTCAATAAAAGTAACCCCTTGTAATTACAAAAGTAACACCTACTTTTAGTAGAAGTAACTCCTTAACATTACAAAAAGTAACCCCTAGTTATAGTAAAAGTAATCCCCTTACAGTTACAAAAAGTAACTTATACTTTCAGTATAAGTAACTACTAATCATGGTAGAAGTAACCCCTATTTATAGTAAAAGTAACCCTCTTACAGTTACAAAAAGTAACCTATACTTTCAGTAAAAGTAACCCCTTCGCATTATATAAAATCAATCCCTAGTGTCGGTAAAATAACTCCTTAGCATTCGGTAAAGTAATATCTAATTCACTAAAAGTAACACCTTAGCATTGAAAAGCAACGCGTTTTACTTTATATGAATAAATGAGATTACTTTAAATATATAATGGGGATACTTTTTCTGAACTAATTAATGGGTTACTTGTACATTTCTTATTATTATGATTACTTTCTATAAACATTTTTAAGCTATTATATAATAATTAGAGTTACTTTTGCAAACATATGAGGTTACTCGAACAAAAAATTAAGGTTACTTTTATTAACTAATGAGGTTACTTTTATAATATAATGGGTCATTTGAAAAATATATGAGGGTTACTTGTAGAATAAATGGGTTACTTGTATGATAAAATAAGAGTACAAATAATAATAGTTACTTATTATGAAGTAATGGGTTCCTCGTAAAAAGTAACATCTAGTTCCAGTAAAAGTAACCCCTTATAATTATAAAAAGTAACCTCTAGTTTCAATAAAAGTAATCCCTAGTTATAGTAAAAAGTAACCTACACTTTCAGTAAAAGTAACTCCTATTTATAGTAAAAGTAACCCCTAGTTATAGTAAATGTAACCCCCATATAGTTACAAAAACTAACCTATACTTTCAGTAAAAGCAACATCTTATAGTTACAAAAAGTAACTCTTATTCACTGTAGAAGTAACCCTTTATAATTACAAAAGTAACCCCTTATAATTACAAAAAGTAACCTCTATTTACTGTAGAAGTAACCCCCTTATAATTAAAAAGTAACCCCTAATTTCAATAAAAGTAACCCCTTATAATTACAAAAGTAGCACCTACTTTTGCGAACATATGAGGTTACTCGAACAAATAAATAAGGTTACTGAAACATGTAATTAGGGTTACTTTTGCTAACTAATGAGGTAACTTTTATAATATGATGGGTCATTTGAAAAATATATAAGGGATACTTGTAGAATAAATGGGTTACTTGTATGATAAAATAAGCGTACAAATAATAATAGTTACTTACTATGAAGTAATGGGTTCCTCGTATCATATAATAAGGTTACAAATAATAAGGGTTACACGTATATTCAGGTATCGTTATTCAAAAACGGATTCACGTTTGGACTTTTTTTAAATGGGACATGAGCATCATTATAAGGCCTAGCTTGGACTTATTATTAGCTGATCACGTCCTTATTTATCAATATGTTAATGGTAAAAATTCTAGAGGAAATAAGAGGAGAGAGAAAATAGGGAAAAAATAGGAGAAATAAGAGGAGAGAGAAAATGAGGCCAAAAAATAGAAAAAATGAGAGACACATCAAAGAGAAAAGAAAAAGAAAAAGGAAAGAGTTTTTAAAAATGAGAGAAAGGGGGGGGGGGCGTGAGAGAAGGGGAGGGGAATTAATGGTAAAATTCTAGAGGAAATAAGAGGAGAGAGAAAATAGGAAAAAAAATAGGGGAAATAAGAGGAGAGAGAAAATGAGGCAAAAAAATAAGAAAAATGAAAGACAAATCAGAGATAAAAAAAAAAGAAAAAAAAAAGAGTTTTAAAAAAAAATGAGATAAGGGGGGTGTGCGTGAGAGAAGGGGAGGGGATAGTGAGAGAAAGGGGGTGACTACACCATTAGTTGAAGGTGTGGCCCGCCTCATATAAAAGTTTATGTTTTTATTTTGAGAGTTTTCATTTCTAAACTTTCTCTAAAACTCTATTTTACCAAACACCACTTTTAAAGTTTTTGACTAATCAAAACTCTAAAAGTGGAAATTTCTCTTTTTACTCCAAAACTCTAATTGCCAAACACCTCCTAAATCCTTCCTTATTTGCAGCCAAATCCTTCCTAAATCAATGATATTTTCTACTATATATATCAATGATATTTTCTACTATATATATCAATGATATTTTCTACTATATATCTAATATCAATGATAATTTTCTACTATATATGGAGTACTACACCGAGAATAAATAGTTTCGATTCAAATTCTATCTAAGTTAAATGTTATGTGATTTTAGCTTCTGCATTTAAAAAAATAATAGAAAAAAAAATTCAGAACGAAGCAGCATGGTTAACCCAAAAAGTTGTTTAATGGTGTTGTCTCTACTACTTTTGATGAGTCAACTATGCAATAGCGTGCCTTATCAACCTCGTAACGGTGTACCTTCTATTAAAAGCTCATTATACCCGAAATTTACAGTGCATGTAATCAACGACTTGCCCAATCTTGAGATGCTTACGGTCCATTGTAAATCAGATGATACCGATCTAGGTATTCACACACTCGCTGTGTCACAAGATTTTAATTGGCATTTTAGACCAAATTTTCTATTGACAACAAAGTTTAACTGCTACCTTCAATGGTCAAAGGGCCACGGTGACGACACGCTATTTTTCTGCAATGAAAGACTCTGGAAAGAATGTAAGTTCAGTGATTGTTCATGGTATGCAAGAAATGATGGTGTGTACTTGCACGATTTGAAGACGGATACCTATGAATTAATTTATGATTGGCAGTCTTTGTAATTGTTATGTCATATGAGCAATAAGATTAATGAAACTTCGTTAATCATTAACAATATGGTGTATTCTTGCAGCTCCGTCTGGATTTAATAGTCATAATCACAAAACTCACAAGATGACATTATTCAAGTGACTATATTAAATTCATAATAAAGAAAGAATACATTACATATCTATGTATCTCTTTAAAATTTCATTTAACTGGGATCGTTTAAATGGCATCACTTTCTTTTTGAGGGGAAAGGGTTAATTTATGTGTATTATTATCTATGACACTTAATATTATTAATTGATGTCTAATGGAGCAAGAATTGTTGCAAGCAATAATTTACCCCATTGCTTGGGGTCTTGAGAGTCTTGGGGTATGCCCTTGGGGGTTAGTTACCTTTTATAGCAAGGTCCCACTAACGTACAAGTTATATTAGTGTCAAATTACCCAAAACAATACTTAACAAAAGGGATCAACGAGAAATAAGAGAACTACTTTTATTCAAATACATCCACAAACATATATAAATTC
This sequence comes from Beta vulgaris subsp. vulgaris, assembly GCF_026745355.1. Classification (NCBI taxonomy): domain Eukaryota; kingdom Viridiplantae; phylum Streptophyta; class Magnoliopsida; order Caryophyllales; family Amaranthaceae; genus Beta; species Beta vulgaris. The sequence continues at coordinate 43,960,372 of NC_079208.1, forward strand.
AAGCTGGACAATTGTAGGGAGTCATGGTGGAAGACAAAATTACTTCACCTTGACAATTGGAGAAGAGCTAACCAAATGAATATCCCAAGAGTGCATCTTGGGTATTAACGTGTTACACCATAACTTATTGTGTAACAACGTCTCACATTTATGAACTAATATCAGTGTTTCACAAAATTGTTACTGATTTTTATGTCATTATTGGCGTATTTTATATCATATATGATCTGTTTCATATCATTTTTTAATAAATTTGTTTTATGTCTCTTATTAAACTCTTTCACGTCATTATTACTGACTTCTATGATATTTTTTAGCAAACTTTTATCATTTAAGAGCTTTTTCATGTCATTTTCCCGAATTTCATTATTTATTTTTCACTCCTTATGTATTATAACATTGTACTCATATCTATGTCATTTTTACTCATTTTAAATGTCATTTTTCAGCAAACCTATATCATTTCCCCCTATTTTAACATAAATTTGTAAACTATTTATATACGATGTCATTATTACTCATTTTTCAGCAAACTTCACTAATAGAGAAATGATGATTTGCATCGGTTGCTAGTCCCCTATTTGCGCCAGTTCCGAATTCGACGCAACAACTTTCAACGCAAATTGCCCTGAAACTGTTTGAATCGATTGATAGATAGACTCAATACATGTGTCATTTGCGTCAGTCGCAAGGCATAAACCGACACAAATGACTTTTTTATATATGTGAAATGAGACATTTACTTTGGTTCTTATTTAGAACGGCGTAAATGAATATTTTTCACATATAGAAAAAAGCTATTTGCCTCGGTTCTTCTTTAGGTCAAGTTGTTTTGTACCTAAAGGATGAGGTTGATTTATGGTGGAGAGAAAATGGGACTAGACTGAGTGCTGTAGAAGGTTTTAATTGGGATTCTTTTGTTACTGCCTTAAGGGGGAAGTTTTATCCTGCTTTTATGAGGAAACAGAAGGCCCAAGAGTTTATCAACCTTAGGATGAGGAGTTTAACCATCTCTGAGTACTATAACAAGTTCATAACACTGTCTAGGTTTGCACCTAAGGTAGTAGCTATTGAGGAGTTAAAGGCTCAAAGGTTTGAGCAAGGTCTGACTAAGAAAATCCAGCTAGGGTTAAGGGGTGAGACTTTCTCATCTCTAGATATTGTGTATGGAAGAGCCACCCACATTTATGGTCTTTAGTCGAGGCGTGACAAAAAGAATGTTTTAGTAGGCGAGAAAAGGAAGGATTTCAAAGCTGGGGGAAATCAAGGGAACTTCAAGAAGATTAGGAATGGAAATAGGAATTTCTAATGGAGGAATAATCACGGCTACAATAATAAGGGTCAATTTAAGAGAGTGTACCACTATAAGAAGTGCAGTAATAACCATCCTAGTAGAGATTGCAAGGGAGACTTAGTGACCTATAACTACTACCATAAGAAGGGCCATATGGAGTATGAGTGCTTCGCTAAGCAAAAGAAAGAGCAAAATGGCAATGGGAGTGGTAACCAGGTCAGATATGGGTCCAACCAGTTGGGAAATCAAGGTTTTAAGCTTGTAGGGTCGCAGAACAACCAAGGGAGCTGCAATAAGCCTGCTAGTGAGAACCACACGAGAATAAGGCTCCAGGTAAACTGTTCGTGATCAATCGCGATGAAGCTGAACGATGTGCGACGTAGTTTCTGGTACTTTTTCTATTAACTTCGTTCTCGTTAAACCATTATTTGATTTGGGGGCGACTTATGCATTTGCTTCATCGTCTGTTAGTAAAAGTTTGGGGTTAGAAGATTTTGAGGTGATTGATTTGCCAATTAGTATATATACCTAGTGGAGAGATCATAAGGGATACCAAGTTGTTTAAGAATTTGCCACTGAAGATAGGAGATTGTGTTTTCCTTCTGATTTAATTTAATTCAATTTAGGGGACCTAGATATTATTCTTGGGATGAATTGGTTAGGTTTCTACAAGGCCAAAATAGACTGTCAAGCTCATAAAGTAATGTTAAGAAGCCCTTTGAGGAAAACGACTTCATATCAACGATTTAGGAAGCCTAAGAACATTGGGATTGTCTCTGGAATACAAGTTAGGAAGTTGATGACGAAGGGATGTGAGATCTTTTTCTATAGTGTACAAGATGTGAGTAAAGAAGTTGGGGTGACTGTTGAGGATGTTCCAATTGTGAATGAGTTTATGGATGTATTTTCGAGTGACATTTCGGGTATGCCACGTTTTAGGGTTGTTGAGTTCACCGTAGAATTAGTTCCTGGAACTGCACCTATATCTAAGGCCGCTTATAGAATGGAACCTCCGGAGATAAGTTAGTTGAAGATGCAATTGCAAGAGTTGCTGGATTAGGGTTATATTAGGCCCAGTGCATCACCTTGGGGAGCTCCTGTACTATTTATGAAAAACAAGTATCCTTTGCCTAGGGTAGATGACCTATTTGATCAGTTGAATGGAGCTAGCGTGTTCTCGAAGATTTATTTACGTTCGAGGTATCACTAGTGTAGGGTAGCTGATAAGGATGTACATAAGACTCGTTTAGGATGTGTTATGGTCATTATGAGTTCACTGTAATGTCGTTTGGGTTAACCAATGCTCTTGCCATATTTATGGATTTGATGAATAGGATTTTCCATGAGTTCTTAGATAAGTTCATGGTGGTATTCATTGATCTTTTCGAGGAATGAAGTATAGCATGATGAGCATTTGAGGATTTTAATGGAGACACTTAGGAAGAATTACTTGTATATAAATTTCTCTAAGTGTGAGTTACGTTTGGAGAAAGTAGCATTTTTGGGTCACTATGTATCTAAAGAAGGAGTCTCTATAAATCCTACTAAGATTCAAGCTGTGAGTGAGTGGCCAACTCCAAAGAATGTGTCAGATATTAGAAGTTTTATAGGTCTAACTGGCTGTTATAGGAAATTTGAAAGAGATATCTCGAAGATAGCGAGGCTAATGACCAACTTGGTGAAGAAAGAGTTAAAGTTTGAGTGGAGTGAGAAGTGCGAGGAAACTTTCCAGATTTTAAATGATCGTTTAACCTCTGCACCTGTTTTGACCCTGTCTAATGGAAATGAGGGATTTGAGGTGTATAGTGATGTTTCAAAGAATTGTTTGGGTTGTGTGTTACAACAGAATGGGAAGGTAATCGTGTATGTGTTGCGTCAGTTAAAACCTTATGAGGCTAATTACCTTACCCATGATCTAGAGTTAGCTGCTATCGTGTTTGCGTTGAAAATTTGGAGACATTACCTTTATGAGGCAGCCTGTAAGATATTTACCAACTATAAAATTTTGAAGTATATTTTCACCAAGAAAGATCTCGATATGAGACAGAGAAGATGGTTGGACTTGATTAAGGACTATGACCTATAGATTCAATATCATGAAGGGAAAGCAAATGTAGTTGTCGATGCCTTGAGTAGAAAGTCGAGCCATAGCATGAATGCCTTCGTCGTTCCTAAGGAATTGTGTCGAGATATGCAAAGGCTTGGCCAAGAAATCTTAAATCTTGGGGAGATCGAGGCAAGATTGAGCGCTTTATCATTAGGATTGTCAGTTTTTGACGAGATCAAAGAGGGTCAAGTTGGGGATAAGCACCTAGACAAGATTAAGGAGAATATGAAGCAAGGTAAGGAACTCGATGTTAAGATTCATGATGATGGTAGTTTGAGGTTTAAGGGAAGGTGGTGTATACCACAAAAATGTAGTGAACTTAAGAGACATCTTATGGATGAGGGACATAACACTCCATATTTTATGCACGCTGGGGGTGACAAGTTGTATAAAGACCTGAAAGAGATCTATTGTGGCCAAACATGAAGTGTGAGGTTGTTGAATTTGTGTCTAAGTGTCTAACATGTCAGAAAGTGAAAATAGATCATAAGAGACCCGTGAGGAAGGTTCAATCCATAGAGATTCTGAGATAGAAGTGGGATTCCATTCAATGGATTTTGTGACTGCTTTGCCTAGGACGAGAAATGACAATGATACTATTTGGCTTATTGTGGACCGTCTAACGAAGTCTCCCGTGTTCATACCAATTAAAGAGAAATGGAAGAAAAAACAACTTGTGAAAGGCGTATATTAAGCATGTAGTGAGATTGCATGGGGTTCCAAAAGATATCATTTATGATCGCGACTCGAGATTCCTATTGAAATTTTGGAAAAAGATCCAATGAATCTTGGGACAACATTAAAAATGAGTACTGTCTTTCACCTTACAACTGATGGTCCGATTGAGAGGACTAACCAAACTATGGAAGATATGTTGAGAGAGTGTGTTATTGATTTCCAAGGTAGTTGGGAAGACCAATTAGACTTAATTGAGTTTTCATAGAACAATAGTTGTCATGCGAGTATTTAAATGGCACCTTTTGAGGCAATGTATGGAAGGAAGTGTAGAAGTCCCATTTGTTGGAATGATTTTAGTGAGAATATAGTGTTTGGGACATAATTTATTGAGGAGATTGTTAAGAATGTCAAGTTGATTCAGGCTAGAATTCAAGCTGCTGAAGATAGGCAAATAGGTTATGCAGATTTAAAGCAACGAGAAGATGAGTTCGCAGTAGGTGATAAAGTGTTTCTGAAAGTATCACCAACTAAGGGAGTGATGATATTTGGGAAAAAGGCCAAATTAAGTGCCAAATATGTAGGCTCATATGAGATTTTGCAAAGAATTGGAAAGGTAGCTTATAGGTTGGCTTTGCCAATGGAGTTTTAGAAGATGCACGACGTGTTTCATATTTCTCAACTCAAGCGCTACATCCCTGACGAGCGTCACGTTTTGGAGCCTGAGAGGATCCATATTGATAGCAGCCTCACATACGAGGAAAGGCCTGTGAAAATTCTTGATAAGAAGGTGCGTAGTTAATAAGGATCTAAATATCGTGAAAGTGCTTTGGTCTAACCATATATCTGAAGAGGCAATGTAAGAAGCCCAAGATGAAATGAAAAAGAAGTATCCAGATTTGTTCCTTGAGGTAAGTTACGATGGGGTAACTCGTTTTCTTTAAGGGCGGTAGAATGCAATAGAATTTCGTACTTTTTACCTATTTTTATGACATTCTATGCATTTTTATGCTCATTTTGGCGATTTGCACATATTGGTGCAAAAATTAATAGATTCTCCACATGCAAAGTGTCACTACTACATAAATGAGCTATTGCAACCCCTGAAAACCGTTGCAATAGACTCAATAACCGTTGCAATAGAACTATTGCAACGGGTAGGCAACCGTTGTTGTTGATGCCCTTGCATTAGATCTAATGCAACGGTCTTGCTCGCCTAATGCAATGGCCAGTTGCAACATCAAATACCCGTTGCAATAAGTCTGAAGCAATGCATGTTTATCGACTAATGCAACGCCTCTATGGTATCCCATGAACCGTTGCATTACATATGATGCAACACATATGAAAGTCTAATGCAATGCCTCTATGGTATCCCATGAACCGTTGCATTACATATGATGCAACACATTTCAAAATCTAATGCAACGCCTTTTATAGTATCCCATGAAGCATTGCAATTTCCTCTTTTTGCATATTGAAGCGAGGGATCTATAAATTAAATATGGATATATTGACCTATTAATTTGATGTTGATGCAAAGCTGCAATAGTACAAAAAATTCCAAATAAACATGATGATAATTTAGATTTCCAAAAAGAGCCATAAATATATCCAAATATCATCCAATCGGTCGACGCTTTACAATACCAAGTACTTAATATAATACTATCGTATATATATCAAATCCCAAGAGTAGTTTGACCATCAAAACATATTTACTTCCAACCTAAAATGTATGCACCAAAAAATATCTACTTGTAGCGTAAATATATTACCAAAAAAAATAAGATTTATAGCTAGTTGTCCAATTAATTCCAAAATCATGCTCCACTTTTAAGCGAGATCCACAAGATCTATACCAGGATTAGCTTCTCATAGTTATTCTACTAACCCCGTTTGAATGCTTTGTAGGAATTCTTGAGGAATTATGTAGCGACATTTTGTGCCTCCTTTCTTTAGATCAGTTTTGGTCACACCTTTCCCGCAGAGGCGGACACGTCCACTACGCCCCACCTTTTTAATCACTTGATTGTATGGATCCTCACTATTAGCACCTTCTTCATGTTATTTAGATGCTAAAGTCTCCATTTGTTCCTTCCATGAAAAAATGTTGACAAATTACATACATATTAAATATATATATATATATATATATATATATATATATATATATATGTATATATATATATATATATGTATATATATATATATATATATGTATATATATATATATATATGTATATATATATATATATATATATATATATATACACACACATAACACATGCAAGCATATAGTAAATATAACTCACAATATTGTCTTTTGTTTTCACGAAGCTTGTTTTGTATGTCTTTTTCGAATTTCTCAACCTTGATTCTTTGTATACCTTCGCTCGAGATGGTTCTTGCTTGTGTGGATCAGCTTGTTGTACATACAAAAGATTTTAGGGTATTACATAAGATTATTTTTTGTCAAAACCATCTCTACCGAGCAATAAATAATCAGATAAACATATTTGACCACATGCATGGCAGTAGATAATGAGTGATGAACGTAGCTTAGTAGTAGAGCAGAAAGAAGATGAAATAAATTACAGGTTACGGCAGTTGGAGATGCAAGAAAAAGTAATCACTGAAAGTCTAAAAGGGTTGGAATTGATAGAGAAGGAAGTTGATGAGCGTTTTCGAGCAGTAGAGTTGAAAGAAAGGGAAATAAGCGAAGGTTTTCAAGCTCTTTACTTGATAGAGAAGCAGAAAGATGATAGTCATAAAGGTCTTGAGTTGATAGAGAGGGGACTGGATGAGCGGTTTCAAGCTGTAGAATTAAAGGGGGTGGGAAGTGAGTGAAAGTATTGCATAGCTCTTGAGTTGAGTAAGAAGCAATTAGATTAGTACTGCAGAAGACTAAAGTTTAAAGAGTTAAATGTTGTCAGGGGATTAAACTGAAATATCACCAAGCAGCAATATCTTGTTGGATTCTTGAGTTCCATGCAAAATTGCAGATTTTGGACTAGCCAAGATGACAGACCAGACAGGTGAACCTCACACTGCATCTGCTGTTGCCGGCTCTTTTGGTTACATAGCTCCAGGTAGGAACCATTTCATATCACAGTTTCTAAAATTTTCCCTTGTCATGACTGTTTAATAAAGTGTGTTACATCTGAAATCTATTTCATAAACAGAAAGCCACAACAATAATCAAGTATGTATCCTGAGATTACACGATTCTACAGAGGTGTAGTTACCCTCGGAATCATAATGGTGACAGAACTGCATCATGCAATTTCATGTTTAAAATCAACTTGATAACTAGTCATTGACTCGCAAGACACTCTTTTTTTAGGATAGTAAAATCAATTCATTAATAAGCATTCATATGACATCTACGAAAGAAATTTGAAACTAACAAATACGTAAGCAATTGAAAACAAATTAAGGATTTCTACATTAAACTATGAAATCATCCTCGCTAACAAATCATTACACTATCTCTCCGAGAAAACTCACAAGATACATGTAAATCCTCAACATAGATTGTATCTTTCCTGAATCATATACTTCTCCCTATTTTTTTCTTTTCAATGAAAAAGCACCACATTAATTTTTTTTACTAATCTCTACTTTTTTGCAGATTAATCTGCAGTTGTTAGTGTAATTAATTAGTTCTCCCTATTTATTTATTTTCAATGAAAAAGCACCACATCTTACTTTAGCGTTCTAAAATCATTCTTGGCTACTATACTGTAGAACGAAGAGATGAAGCAAAAGGTATGCAGCTATATGAATGTAGCTATGTAATTCATTCTTTGGTTTTGTTACCCAATCTAACATATAGAACCATCTTAGTTGTATTAGACAATGGGACCAAATCTAGATATGCATAAATTATCGCTAACTGTGCTACCTCTGAGAGGCACATGGGTTGGTTGTTTACTGTTGTAAAGAAGAAGTTGAAGCCTAAATCTTTCTAGGGAGTTCGAAGTTCTCAGATTGCTGATAAAATAAAATAAGATTTCTAGACTTAAATCTCAGTTACATGTACTTATGTTTGTAAATGGTCGCATATGGATATCACAGTCTTCTCAGTCAAAGAGTAGGTGCTCATATACACAAGTAAGAAACTAATCAAACGTAGTGAGCACTACAAGAATTTCTACTAGGCATTTCATCGAACACGTAGTGGGCACTACAACTAACATTCAAAAATAAATCCAACAATTTCAAATAATTCAATAAGTTTTTATATCAAACAATATACTTATTCTTGTGAATTATTACTAACAAACAATGAACAAAATCCAACTACATCATTAATTCTCATTTGGCAATCAATTTGAATTAAACCCCTCATTATTTACAACTAACTATCAATTCTTTGTTCTTTTGGCAGGAACTTGTTATAAATAATTCTAAATTGACACATTATAATCATTTTTTTAGAGATTGAAACTCAATATGTAGATTAAGGAGAACAAATTAACAATTAATTAAAAGAAATAACAACTCAACGACAATCAATTAACGTTAAATTAAATTTCGATTACCTAAATTCGAATTTCTGGAGATTAAATGGTGGGACTCGATGGAAAAAGGCTAAGCACTTATGGCCGACTAGATAGCAGTGGCAACAGGCAGGGACGCGTACATTGCAGTGACAAGTTTGGTGAAAATCTTCGTTGCTCGCATAGAGGAGATCAAAGAATGACTTCGGCACCGGCGAACTGGTGGCCTTGTGCAATACAGTGGTGCGACTTACGAGAGAAATATGGTGTGTGCGGTGGTTCGACTTGCAAGAGAAATATGTTTTGGTGTTGCTTGATGTATGTTAGGAGATGGCAGATCAATGAAGGAGAAAAGGTTTTTTTTGTCTAGAGAAAAAGAAGGCTCTTGGGGTATTAGAACTTTTGGGAAAGTTTGATGCAATTGTGGAATTTAATCAAATGTCATGGTTATATCATAACCGTTGCTATATTTAGTAAAGGTGTTGCATGTCATGGTGTAATGCAACGGTTCCTAAAAATCATTGCAATACCCGTTGCATTAAAGCAAGTCGTTGCAAACCGTTGTTGCAATAGCTGATGTCGTTGCAAATAGCCGTTGCAATAGCTTATACCATTGCATTAGACTGTTGCAATAGCTCATTTATGTAGTAGTGTGTGTTCATGAGTAACACAAGTGATTTTAAAGTTGGTAAAAGTGTGCACATGAGTGACACAAGTATTTCTCAAAAGGAAGCTGAGTTAAAAACTTTTGAAAATTTGTGAGATTTCGTGTCAAGTTTCTAGATAAAACTTCTTTAAGATGGCTAGACTGTAATCCCCCGTAAATTTATGAATTTTATAAATATATTTTAATGTATAGTTATTTATATTTGAATATATTTTAGCATTTAAATGATTCATTTTTTCAAAGGTTGACTATTTGAAAGTAAAAGAAATTATTTTAATGAATTAAAGAAGTAAAAATATTTTGTTTAGGCACGCTTTGAAAAATATTTGAAAAGCTTAAAACACTCTTTATATTTGGAAAATGATTTCTAAGTGGGTATGAGGAACTCAAACACTATTTGGATTAGGAAAAGAACTCCTAATTGGGTAGGGGGAGCCCAAACACTGATCTCATTAATCATTAAACTCTATTTGAGCCCAACCACCTTTTTATAAGCCCACGAAGGGGAAACCTATAAACCCCCATAAACCCCAATTTTTTCCCACACAACTTTATTGCCTCTCTCCTTTTCCCGAAAAATTCGGCTTGGTCTCCTCTCTCTTTCTTTTTCTTCTGCTCTCGATTTCCTTCCTCCCCATGTCGGACGATGCCGACTACCAGTGCTGGTCACCGCCAACTGCTAGCGCCGTCAGCGTCGACCGAGGTTGTCGTCCCTTGCTCCGACATCCTTCCTCCTTCTCTTTCCTTGGTTTGGTTTAATTTCTTTTCTTCCTCCTTAAGTTTTATTTAAAGTTTATGTTTTTAAGATTTATTTTTAGTATGATTATGTTTAAAAGCTTTACTTTGGTGATTTTATCATGAATCTAAAATTATATAACTTATGTATTGAAGAAATAAAAATTCAGATTTATTTATTATACTGGAATTAGATTTTAATTATCAAAGCATGAATTTTTAATGGTTTAAAAGGTTGAAAATCATAGTAGTATAGTATAGTTTATGAAATTGATTATTCTTATAATTTTAAATATGTTTAAGCATGTTTAAAAAGAGTTTTAATGTAAAGTATATTGCTGAAAATTTGAAAAGACAATTGTTAATGGAGATTTATGATTTTAAAATATGGGTTTCGAGAGTTGTTGGCAACCAGTATAGTACTACTATACTACGATGCTTTAATACTTAAGCTCTAATAATGAGAAAATTTTTTAAACACTTTTAAGAAGGTTTAAAGTATCTTATTATTGCTGTAAATTCATCGATTGATTGTGGATTTATATTGGTTACATAAGGTAAGTACATACCTATGTGTTATTTGGATTGGTATCATGATTTTAAGCATGAGTATTATGCAGTAATATGTATAGGGAACTAATTGAGTTCATATGGGTTTAGTGTTAAGTTGGATTTGCATGTTTTATGCCGTTGTGTGAAACATGGTTTTTATGAGATTTATATTATGTGTGTATGAAAGATTGATGCAAGCATATGGGATTTGGGAACTTTATTGTATTAATTCATATGCGGGATTAATATATATTTATTAGTTTGGATCATAATTGAGTCATGTTGTTTCCTTTTTTATTATTTCATTAGTGTATGAGGACCGAGGGCCTTATTTGGTAAGTTGATATTTTATACCTTTGAAACGTTAGTTGGTTATTGTCTAGGTTGAACAAATAAAGAATATTGGATTGAAGTTGGAATTAATCTTGGGTTTTTAAGTTGTTTGATCACTTATCTAATACTAAGATAAAAAATGGAAGTTTATGATGCTTGTTTGATGATTGAATTATCTGTGTTGCTTGTGAGTCATAACAAGTAATAAATGGTTAATCATGTAAAGTAAAATGTGGATAACAATAGCTTTAGACTTGTGCACGTCTGAAGTGTGGGACAAGTAGAGAGTTGGAGTACATGATGGTAGCACATGGCTTTTCCTGGGATCGGATTGATCATTCTTCCTATTTTTATTTAAAGGTTCCTCGATATCATAGGTCATAAGAATATGGAGTCGCGCCCGTGTTTCATCTTCCAAAGGGAAGGCCAGTTTTTAGTCAGACAACTCGTTCCATTGACTATTCCATTTAAAGTACTTAAATTATTGTTTGTGAAGTTTAGTTCAGCAAAAGTTATCTGCAATGTTATTATATTATTATTTATTCCTGTTTCTTATGTAGTATCATGTTAGGATTATTTATTTATTTTTTATGTAGTACTCAGCTTTGTTGATTACATACATTTGTTTGTGTATGTTGATCATGGCTATGCTTTATTGATCTTGTGATGACCCATTTTGGTGAGCAGTCTCTTGGGATCAATAATCCATTGTCCATCTAAAGGGTTGAAGAAGATGCATCATTGGGTTTGGGATTATTGGAGAGCTTGTGTAGTCTATTTATCATACGTTCAGTTTATATTTTTATAAGTTGGTTTGGTTTTGAGTGATTTTGTTGGTTTGTCTTTTGGAGTTGACATTGTAGTTTACTAAGTTTTATTACCCTTCATTATAAGTGTTGGAGTAGGGGTCAAACTTAGGACCATGTACATTATTCATAGCATTCACTTGCTCCATAGAAGGGGTGGGAGAACAAGGATCATTCTTCAACAAATAGCAATCGGAAGGAGCATGATCATTGTTTCCACACAATTCACATGGATTGAGTTGCATGGGCATATTGTTATGAGAAGAACTTGAAGCATGCATGTGTTTGGGAGGGGATGTAAATTGTGCATCAAGCCTAGATGAGAGTGCATCAAACTTGGATTAACATATTAATTGCATTAACATCATACCTCTTCCCTTTTATAGGGGTCTCTCGCTCTCCTTTGGTCCAATCGGCATAGTTTTGAACGACATCCTCAATCATTCGGAGGGCTTCCGTGGGTTGTTTCTTCATTATGGGTCCCCCCCGATGCCGCATCGAGGCGCAATCTGTTCTATTTTGAGAGCCCCCTATAGAATGTGTGTAGGAGTATCCAATCATCCATCCCATGTTGGGTACAATCTTCCATTAAGCTCTTGAACCTCTCCCATGCCTCAAAGAGAGTTTCATCTCTTACCTCATCAAAGCTAGCAAGCCTTAACCTTAATTCGGCCGTCTTCTCAAGAGGAATAAACTTTGATAGGAAAGCCGATGTGACTTGGTCCCAAGTAGTCAATGAATTCGGGGGCAGCTTATCAAGCCAATCCACTGCCTTCCCGGTGAGGGAAAACTTGAATAAACTCATTCGGATGAACTTCGGGATGACTCCATTTGCCTTCACGGTGTTGCAATATCGCAAGAATTGTCGGAGATGGGCCCGGGGGTTCTCATGTTTTGCTCCAGAAAATTGGTGACCTTCAATAAGACCGATGAGGTTAGCCTTGAACTCGTAGCTGTTAGCCTCGGTGGTGGGAGTAGCAATCCCGCTCACATCTTCATATGGTGGTGGGGCACCAAAATCCCTCAATCTTCTGTTTTCCGCCATTCCAAACATATTTGCGAAGTCCTCGGGCACACTAGACCTGGGTGAATCTAATGGAGTGTTACTACCACTTGATTCGAGTGAGTTGAGGGTTTCGTGCACCGAGTCCTGCCTAGGACCCCTTTGGGAGCTGCTTGAACCTGGTGTATTAGCTATCGCTCTTCTTCCTCTTCGGATAGCCTTCACGGTTCTTTCAAGCTCAGTGTCAAAAGGTAGAAGTGGTAGAGCTCTATCACTGCGCCTGGGCATACAACAAAATAACTAGAGTGGAGATTAGTTTCCGTTAGTAAAAAAAATAATCAAAAAAAAGAAAACAATGAGTTAGGCTCATAAATTTCACAAAATACTCAATGCTTAAACGCCATTCCCCGGCAACGGCGCCATTTTGACAGAGTGCGAATTCTAATTTGTTGCACAATTCGCTCAATCAAAACCTATCTAACCAAATAACAAGTATAGGGCAAGTAAGGATCGTATCCACAGGGAATGACTTTGAGACACCGAAATTTGCGAAACAGCTACAAGCTAACTCGATCAGTAATTTGGGTTTGTTAACTAGGAGTACACCGATTAATAAAATTAAGACATTTCCAAGACGGAAAAACGTTAGGGGTAGACAGGATCCAACACCAACCAAGCCAATGAGTCAACCAAGTTCGGGTGAAAGAGTAACAATCCGGGGTAATCTATGAGATACTTGAGAAGCCTTCTCTCGAAGCACAAATCAACGATGCATAAACCAAATAGCTAGCTAGAAAAAGAATTTATAACTCAAGGAAATGAAGGAGATTTTACTCACTGGGTCTCACGATCTTGTGAGAAGAATTAAGCACAAGCAATTGGGGTCTCCCTCCTACATTACTTTGACTAATGCATCCACAACCATGAATTAAGCAACTAAACTCCGACTAACAATTTAATCCAAAAATCCAAACAACGACCCACAACCTAACTTCATCTCTCAATTCAAGATTAGGAGTAGTAGCACAAGCATCTTGTGGCCACCAAAACACATGCAATTAACCAAAACATGAATAATCGTAGTTTAACCCGAATTCATCACAAAACACCCAAAGTTATCCAACCCATGGCTTAGTTGGGTTTTCACCCAACCCCTAACTAGAGAACTACTCACACATCATATTTAAACTGAAATCAAAGCTTAAACACAATCATTAGCAATATGGAGTAAAACTTAGTTCAAATCAACATGCAACAAAAACAAAAACAACAACAAAATAAAGTAAGGGAAAGAGAGAGTATACTAATAAGCTTCAAATGTAGAGATGAGAAACCGAAAATGCTTGAATAAGTCTTCAAAGTTGAGCTACAAACTACTACTAGTAAGAGTTTTTAGGAGAGAGAAAATCTAGATCTAACAATGGAGGAGAGAGATAAACTAAAGGGTAAGGAGTAAGAAGGCTAAGAGTTAGAAGATTTTCATATCACAAGCCAAAAACTCTTATATACTCCCCCAAACCGTGCAAAACATACAACCCAAAAACACAACTAAACAAAACGACGTAGTACAAAACGTCGAGCAGAGCAGACCCATACGGTCGTGTCAAATGTGGCACAGTCGTGTGAGGTGGTTGCAGAGAGGCCAGGACCAAATTGAGAGTTACTGCCTCCCGAAATCATCAGCAACACGGGCGTGTCATATGTGACACGACCGTATGCTCAGCAGCAGCACAAAAATATAGCATCACGTCCACACGGTCGTATGAAAAGTGACACGACCGTGTGGCTTCTCCCAGCAGCAATCCAAGGACTTCCTGCCTTCGAACACACTTCCTGGAACACACATACACGTGCGTGTCTGATTTGACACGACCGTGTGGCCTGGAGCAGGGGCAAGCTTGCTCCATTTCTTCAACTCAAAGCTTCGGGGCATGGTCCATTTGTCCAACAATCGTGCGTAAACCGAAGCCCGTGTAAGCATGACTCCATAGAAGATGACCTACAAGAACCAGACGAGACCAAGTGCAATAAACCATAACCAAAATAGCAAAAACACACATATATACAGAACATGGTTAAAGTGGTTAAATATTGCAAAAACTAACAAAAATAAACTAAGAAAATTACAAAAAATACTACCTAAAGTGGGTTCAAGAACCCACTTATCAATGGACTCTTGTTTGGTCTGGTTTAGGTCAAGGCTGAAAAGGGTCCATGACTAAGAGATTGATCTCATGCTTTATACCCCTGCTTAAAGAGGTGGCCACATATAAGACGCACTCCAGTTCTCAAGTCAGGAACAAGAGAATAATGCCATGGTTGGGTAGGTTTTCTTATGACTAAGATCTAACATCGCTCATGAAGCTTTTTGGAAGGACAAAGCACAAACCCCCGGGGGGTGACCTCACACATAGAACATGTGCTAATGAGGCAAGTTAGTTTCTCCTTATGGTGGCTGAACAATAGCCATGCACATGCAAAAGAGTATATTATTCTAAGGCATAAAAATAATAACTAATCTTATTTTTCATGTTTCACCCACTCATTTAATTTTTTTTTAAATCCTCCCTAGTGGAGTTGTCGAATTATATGCGTGGATTTTGTTCCTTTAGGTCTACACGCGGTGTGAACGCGTTTATCTGACTACCCCATTGTTAAGGTTTTATTAAAAAAAATATTTTTGAAGTCGCCAACAATTCTTCAAAGAAAGAATCATAAACATAATTGGATATTGGAACGGTATGGACATCTTAGAGACTTATCCAATGTAGATATCTCCATCATGACTCCATAGATGGTCAGGAACCAAAAATTGAGTTTGGGGTGAGGGTACAATATAGTCAGGAACTATATTGCACATTGCTGGCCTCTACTAAATACTGAATCATTACATATTTAATGCAAAAGAATAATCAAATGACGTTTTAAGCACTCTAAAAATAATTAATCTAGGTTGGTTCAAGAAACACATAAAAGGACTAATTATTTAAAGACAAGTTATTATGCAATCAAGTTACAAAGTTTCTAGCAGGTTGTCCAAATTATCAGAATTAATTAGAACATTTCTTTAGGTCTTGTTTAGCAATAATAACATGAGAGTGATAAAAAAATCATGCTGAACAATCATGAATTGTTTGTGCTGTGAATTGTTTGTGCCGTGTGATTTTGGTGAGGACGAGTGATATTAGTCGGGAGTTTTTGAGTTGTTAGTCGAGTGAGTATTATGTGAAACGTGGGTTTATGAGAGTGAGAGATATAGATAGGTTTAGGTAGTTGGGTTTTTAAAAGGTTAATTTAGAACGTTTTAGAAAATGGGCTTTTATAAAATTATTTATAAAAAGAGTGCTCGGAAATGGGTTAATAAAAAGAGGTTATTAAATGGTTTGGTCTTAAAATATTTTATTTTATATTTGTTCTGTATTCTTTTCTCTATCCGGACCAATTGGAGCAAGGTATTAGTCATCATAGGATACTATATGAGGAGACACAATTATGTTTCCACACTTATCACTGTGTGATCTTATAATGCGTCTGAGCACCTACCCATGGACTGGTTATTAGGGTTTTGAACCAAAAATCTTTATGCTTTTCAATTTTTCCATTGATGAGACATGATGAAGTCCTCGACAGAAGACCTTGGTGCTTTAATAATATGTTATCTGTTGAAAGAGGTCGACCGTGATGAACAAGAGGACAATGTAACCATTAATCAATCCCCTCTTCTAGATTCACATTAAATATCTTCCTTTTAATATTTGGTTGGGTGATGTGGTTAGGGCTTTGATTGGGAATATGGGTGAAATCTTCAAAATGAATAAGGATGTTCTAGGTTTTAGAAGGTATAGGCGTGTAAAAGTGATGCTTGATACAGTGGCGGAGCCACGTGGTAACAAGGGGTAGCACTGTTTTTTCAAAAAAAAAAAAAAAAAAAAAACATCGAATCGAAAAAAATCCAAAAAACCAGGAAAAACCTAAACTTTCCTCTGGGCCGTTTCATTTCACATCTTCAGTCTCTCAAACTCAGTCACTCTTTCGGAGATCGGTCGTCACCTCCTCTTTCTCGGCTTGTTGGTCGTCGGTCCGTTCAAGTAGTGGTCGTCGGTGCGGTCGGTCGTCGCCTCCTCTCTCAGTTTCTGAGCAAACTTACTCGGCGAGTTCACTTACCGGCGACTCGGCGAGGCCTCTTGCCATCTTTGACTTCGAATACTTGGCGAAGGACTTATTAATTGTTCTTCCATTCTTTGCTGTTCTTCGCCGTTCTAGCCTCTTCGCCATCTCCGTGTATCATCTCTCTCCTTCCCTATCTTCTTGTTCTTATTTGTTGTTAATTTTCTCATGTTTTAGTGTAAGTAGCAAGTTGGTGCTAAATTTATCTCTAGTTTAAAAGTTTAATGCCTTTAGATCTTATGATTTTTGAGGTGATTTTTGGTGATTTTTTTCGATTTTTGATTAATATATAATTGTTGTTGATTGTAATTCAATTTTGCTTGTTCTTTTACTGTTTTAGTTAAATACCTAAAAATTGTTCGTTTACCTAAAAATTCTAGTGTTGTGGGTTTGTGATGAGTTGTGAGATTGTTTTTTATTGTTCTATTGTTGAAATACAATGGGAGTAATAAAATACTAGTTGAGTTGATTAGTGAATTTTTTATTTGAATGTATGTAAAATCACGAAAAGAAAACAAGAGAAGGATATGTGAAACTTTTTTTTTTCCCCAAAGGGATACCTAACAAAAATTGAGTTATTTCTCCTACAAAAAACCAAGAAAAAAGAATTTGCTCCTTCAGATGTAAAACTTGATGCGATTGTAAATTGGTTCCAAATCGGTTCCAAATTTTGAGAACTCGTCGTCAACCCTTTTTGTTTTTCTTGTATTTATCTAAGTACTTTGAGGTTGTATGTGTACTATGTAACATTTTGTATTTAGTTATTTTGGCTATTTTTGGTATGTGATATTATGCAAAATTACGCAACCCCTGACTAGGAATCTTGGATCCGCCCCTGGCTTGATATCACAAAACCTTTAAGGAGATCCACAAAGATGAAAGATAAAAGAGGGAGGGAGATACAAGTGGATTTTGCTTATGAAAGACTTGCTTTATTCTGTTTTGCTTGTGGAATTATGGGCCATTATGAGAAAGATTGCCATTGCTGTTCTTGAAGAAGATAAATATGAAAAATTGGGATGGAATTTAAATTTCAAAGCAACATGTCAATTAGGGAGAACAAAAGAACTGGAGGAGGAGGCAAAGTTTTGCACCCATTACAGGAAAAAAAAAATGAAAACAGCCACGGATTTACATAGGATTTCATTTTATCTACTAAAAAATAAATCCTTTTGAATAGTTAAATTTTCGTGAAGACTAACTTTTTTCAAAACAACTACTCCCTCCGTCCCAAAATATAGTTCTCATTTCCATTATAAGTGTCCCAAAATATAGTTCTCATTTCCATACTTAGTTTCACATTTTTTCGTAATTTTTCTAGAAAAACCGTATCCCATCATATATTTGCTTCTTGAATTTTGTTTTTTTCTTTGTTTATTCAACCAAAATGTTACAATTAATACTCTTTCACCAATTATTCTCCATTCTCTCTCCTAAAATCATCTTTTCCCATAAAACATTTATTTAAATAAACAAAAAATCTTTACCATCCCTCTTAGACTCTACTTGCATAAATTAGCGTGAATAAAGAGAAATAGGAACTATATTTTGAGACGGAGGGAGTATTATTTTTTCCTCACAAAATAGCGCATAGATTCAAATAAAGTGGAAATCTTACAATGGACACAACTAATTAACTAAACAATGTATGATTATGGGTACATAAATCCTATATAAAATCAAAGAATAAAGCTTATTTTAAAACCTAATATTATAGGTAAATCTATTTTATAAACATGTATAAGGGTCTAATAATTCGTGAAAAATTCCGGACATATATGAGAATATTATTCCAATTCAACTCCACACGTAGACGAGAAATCTAAAAGTGCCTTTTGGGAGCTCGAAATATCGAATTGATTTGGTGTAATTCCTTACTTTATATTGGAATTTACGATTTACCACCCGTATCTACAAAACACAACCCTTACTTTTATACCTATTTTTGTATTTTTTATTTTACTTTTTTTACCTCAAAAATATAAAATTTTAGAATTTTTTAGTAGGAACCAAATCAATTATTCATCTCCACCATGGTGGAATTGACCATTTTCTCCGGTTCCATCATGGTGGACACGAAATAAATTCGGTTCCACCATGGAGGAATATAATTTTTTCGATTTTACCATGGTGTAACTAATAAACTCAGTCGGTCCCTTAGAATCGAACAAACTGCTCGATTTTTTAGTAAAGACTTTTCGAAAAAAAAATTTAGAGTAGGGGAAGAAGAAGGGAGAAAAAGGCAGAAAAGAAGGGGTGGGAACTGCGAGGGGGAAGGGGGTTGCCAAGGGAAGAACACGGGGGGGCTGGGTTGCGCATTGTGGGAGGTTACGAGGGAGGCAAGGGGGGAAGGGGCTGGTAGGGGATGGTGGTAGTGGTGGTGTTACTAGAGGAAGCAGAAGTAGAGTTGAAAGAAAAAGGAAAAAAATAACGTGTAAGCATAGATGTTATATGGTAAATACGGGCGGCAAATAGCATGGAGATCTATATCTTAAGGAATTGTTAATCGTTGAAACATAAACAGTTGATTGAACAATACAGATGATCAACAAACAAATGCCAAAAGAAGTAAAATAAAAGAAAAAAAACAATTCATCAAAAACTAGTATCATGAAATTTTCAACGAATGAAGAAGTAACAACCTAAGTGACATAGAAAATATAGGATCAAAATGAATCGAACCCTGTAAATACTTGGTGTCGTAAATGAAAGAAGTGACAAGCAAAAAAATCTTTTCCAATTTGATCTTAATTGTTTTTGTCCTTCTTCCCTAAAATCACCTTCAGTTCTATTGCTAGCTCAAATACAAATTAACTAAAGAAAAGCAAAATGAAAATCAAGGAATTGACTTCGAAATTCACTAAAATCTAATGAGATAGAAAATGTTTTTTTGATTTGCCTAAACTGCGAAAATAGATATCTTCCTATTTAAATTCAATGACGATAGATTGAGATCAATAATTTTATTGGATGCTTCTTTTTCTAATGGATGAGGAAATTCAGAAGACTAGAGGATGGGTACAAACCGTGAAGACATTGCTTGGAGAGAAAAGGTAAATCTTACCTATTCTGCGTTAGAATAAGGTATTATTTGGTAAATAACATGTGGAGCAAATTTAACAAAAAAGCACATTTAACAACATATTGTCAAATTATCAAAAAAAAACACACCTAATCTAAATGTTAAAAACAAATATTAAAAAATTTATTTATGAAGTTCATTGCACATTAAAGATAAAAATTATTGTTCCCTCCTTTTCATTTTATTCTACATACTTACATTTTTCACGCATGCCAATGCAAAACTTTGAGGACATATATTCTTAATTTTGTACTTGTAAAAATTATAAAAAGTACATATTAATAAAATACATGTTATGATGAATCTAACAAGATCTCACACGACTATATTTTCATCCGCATATAAATCACAAATGATGATCAAAGTGAAATTTGTGAATAGTGTAAAATATCAAAGTGTAACAATTAAAATGAAACGAAAAAAGTAGTAAATATATCATCCGTTCTAAAATAATTGAAATTTGGGGGAAATAGGAATTAAGGAGATTAGAGACATAGAAAGAATTATAAGAGGAATCCCCTCAAAAAAAAAAAAAAAGAATTGTAAGAGGAATCCATATAATGAAGATAGAAAAAACAAATTTTTTTTTGTCTCAAATTAACTTGAACTTTGAAATTTTTACTACCTTGTACAAAATCCAAATTACCTTACTTTTACCACTTTATTGTTGACAGCTACATAATGCTAGTTTTCAACGTTGATTTTTTTTTCAGTTCAAAATTATGGGAGAAAACAAAATTACCCTTATGAAAATTAAAGGAGACTGAAAGGGTGATTGTTTCAATTTAAGTTTTAAGTAGTTAAAGAAGAATTTAGTGATGTATTAGTTGTACAAAAATGCCAACACAAATATGAGAGAGGGCGCTTACAAGAAAATTTGAGCAGATAGACTGAGGAAAAAAAAAGGGTTTAAAGAGATCAAACAATATTACGTAACATTAAAAAAAAAACTCTACACCGATAACCGGCGCAAGATATCTATCAACAACAAAATGGTAAAAGTAAAGTACTTTGGGACAATATTTTTTTTATAAGGTAATTTCCCACAAAAACTTGAAAATTAAATGTAATTTGGGACAAAAAATCAAAAAAAAAAAAAAAAAAAAGAGGTATTGCCAAAAAAAATATAAGTTCAATTATTGAACACAAAATTCCTGTGCATTATACACGGCCAAAAGCTAGTAGCCGTATGATTAACAAATTAGTGAATTACTATACACCGAAGGTACACACTGCAATTAAGTCACATACTATGGTAACTGGTAAGTGGTAACAGAACACTACCCAAAAAAAAGTGTGATCACTACTTCCAACACGAAAGCCCGTTTCAGAAAAGAGTTGTGGAAAATGGCTAATTAGGCCAATTGAAACTAAAATTAATCAAAAGTAAACCAAAATCGCTTCACGTTTTTCATCAGACTCATCACTGATTGCAAAACATCATAAGCTAATCATTCAGAACCTATGTCAACTCCTTTTTGACTTAAGAATCCCTTCGCTTCAGCAATGTCCTAAGAAAAAGATGACATTAAGGTTATTTTGAGTAACAAGAAACTCAACAACAGAATATGTAATACAAACCATCATTCATGAAAATATCAGCCACCGATCATGACAAATGATGCCCACTTTAAACATCATTATCAGAAACTAATTAAGAGCACTAAAACGTAAAAATGGAGAAAGAATTCATTACTTATTCTATACATGTTAACAGGGTGAAGAGAAGTACACAGGAATATAAAAATAAACCATTTACCATAAAGGAAAAGGGCTTACAACAGACTGCCATTTGAAATCAGGCAAGAAGAAATACACATATGCAGGCTAATATGACAAACATTGCGACTTGAATTTCAGGCAAAAGAAAGAGCACTGGAATAGGGAAATAGCCTATTGAGAATCAACCAGCTTCTAGTTTGATGACAATTCAATTAGATGAATTTTGATATACAAAAAAAGATCCGTCTCTTTGACTTTGATAAAGCTCCTTGCTCTACTCTATCAAGCAAATTGAGTTACCGTGACTATTGGAAGAAACTATGGGATAAGCAAAATTGAGCTAACATGACATTGCTTACTTTATGACCAAGAAAATGCAAGCTAAGAGCACGAATTTTACACTCTTCTTTCACAAGGGTTTTAGAAAAAAAATGTGTCCCCTCATCCTATGAGGCCATAAGATCAGAAGTTAGAAAAAGACTTCAAAATCCAATTAAATCCCTCTTCTACACAAAAGCTGGGTCTCCTTTTCTCTCCTCAAGCAAATGTGCACAGTATATTTCCAATGGAAAAGAATAAATGGAATGCCCTCTTCTTTGATTAACGGGATCTATTAGAATGAAAGCCTTCCTTCCAGAAAGTATTAATTTAGACAACTCCCAAATCCTTTAGGATTTACTCCCCCTATAAATGCTGCCACTCTAGTCCTCAACCCAACCCCACCCCTACACCACTTTTTCCTTACCCCAAGCAAGGGGGAAAAAAGTGCACCATTAAGTACATCTTAAACTTAACAAATAAAATAAGGAAAAAGAAAGCCTTGTGCGTTTTAAGGGCCAAAATGAAAAACTAAAAAATGAAACATAAAAAGAAAAACAAGACTAACTACCTGTTGTAGCAACACTGCTTCTTCAGGACAGGTTGGAAAGCGCATCAAACCTATGCCAACCATCAATAGGCCATAACATGCCAATGATATAATCAAGTATAAGGGCAGCTGGAAAGCAAAGGCAACTTATACTGAGACATGTATTATGTTATAACAGTAAACCAGCAAAAAAAAGTGATAAAAAATAAAAAAAAAAATCCACGAATTGAACAAGTAATTAGAGGGAAACTCACCAGCCAAGCCTGGGTACGCGGAACTATTGAAGTATGAAGAAGACCAATCCAGAATGCAGCAACAGCCACCAGTATAGACAAGATCTTCACAATATGCTTCATTTAACTAAAATTAAATAGATATTTCCCTAGTCCTCAACCCTAAAGATGAATCACCATTGCAAGACAAGGTGTATCAGATTAAACCATCATAAAAGTCTGTTGTTATTGTGGGGGGGGGGGGGTCGCATCAGAGATTGTCAACCACTCAACTAGTATATACTCAATAATTCAGCTATTACCCATGAAGCTGATCCCTCTCAGCAGATAAAGGATTGCAGGTCAGTTGCAGAATGATAGACAGCTAAAATAGAGAAAAAGGGCATTTGTCAACCACTCAACTAGTATATACTCAATATGTCAGCTATTACCCATGAAGCTGATCCCTCTCAGCAGATAAAGGATTGCGGGTCAGTTGCAGAATGATAGACAGCTAAAATAGAGAAAAAGGGCATTCAGATGAATATGACACACATGACACAGAGAATAAGATAAGCCAAGGGGAATACTATAAAAATAGACCACTTGAGCCTTATCACAACAATTGAATTGCTGCCATCAGAACTTAGCAAATTTTCATGTTCACTTTAAGAAATGAACTCAAAGCCCATGCGCAATGTTCAAGTATCATCATTTGGCAACTCAAGAGGTGTTCAATTTGGAAAAAAATCTTGAAGTAGGCCAGAGCTGTACCCATCAAGAAGAGCCAATCCACAGACAATCCCAGGTAAGGTCCCATCCTAAAGCCAATAAGCAATGGAAGAGTGACTCTCTAGGTTTAATTCTAGGCATATCAAAATGTAGGACAACCCCCATGTACATACATATCACAGGTTGGGCAGATGTCATCAAATATTTCATACTGAACATAATCCCACAGGCTTGAACTCCAAGAAAGTCTAAGATGACACAATTTTATCCAAACCAGTCTAGAGCACTACAGCAGAATACCACTCCCCTCCCCGCTAAAAAAATAGATCCATAGATAAAGAATTTTGCAGGTCAGTTGCACTCAACTAGTATATACTCAATAATTCAGCTATTACCCATGAAGCTGATCCCTCTCAGCAGATAAAGGATTGCAGGTCAGTTGCAGAATGATAGACAGCTAAAATAGAGAAAAAGGGCATTTGTCAACCACTCAACTAGTATATACTCAATATGTCAGCTATTACCCATGAAGCTGATCCCTCTCAGCAGATAAAGGATTGCGGGTCAGTTGCAGAATGATAGACAGCTAAAATAGAGAAAAAGGGCATTCAGATGAATATGACACACATGACACAGAGAATAAGATAAGCCAAGGGGAATACTATAAAAATAGACCACTTGAGCCTTATCACAACAATTGAATTGCTGCCATCAGAACTTAGCAAATTTTCATGTTCACTTTAAGAAATGAACTCAAAGCCCATGCGCAATGTTCAAGTATCATCATTTGGCAACTCAAGAGGTGTTCAATTTGGAAAAAAATCTTGAAGTAGGCCAGAGCTGTACCCATCAAGAAGAGCCAATCCACAGACAATCCCAGGTAAGGTCCCATCCTAAAGCCAATAAGCAATGGAAGAGTGACTCTCTAGGTTTAATTCTAGGCATATCAAAATATAGGACAACCCCCATGTACATACATATCACAGGTTGGGCAGATGTCATCAAATATTTCATACTGAACATAATCCCACAGGCTTGAACTCCAAGAAAGTCTAAGATGACACAATTTTATCCAAACCAGTCTAGAGCACTACAGCAGAATACCACTCCCCTCCCCGCTAAAAAAATAGATCCATAGATAAAGAATTTTGCAGGTCAGTTGCACAGCAATAGATAAGAGAAAATGGCATTCAGAATTCCAGATGAATATGAGACACTGAAGAGGGTCATAGACAGAAATAAACCACTTGACGTTTATTGCGGACACAACAATTGAATTGCTGCCATCAGATCCTAGCAAATTTTCATGTTCACTTTAAGAAATGAACTCAAAGCCCTTGCGCAATGTTCAGGTATCATCATTGGCAGCTCAAGAAATATATTGAAGTTGAAAATAATCTGAAAGTAGGCCAGGACTGCAACCCAAGAAGATGAGTCAATTGATATACAATCCCAGGCAAGGTTTCATTCTACAGCCATTTGGTACTGGGAGAAGTAACTCCCTTGGCTTATTAAGTGGTATTATTCTCTTCTCCACCAATTACAAATAACCCCATGTACATGCATATATGGGGTGGATCAGATAGAGGAAAGCAAATCCTCAGTAGCCAATCTCAAGTGCATTACATTCCCTACCTATCTCCCGAGTCCGGATCCTCTAGAATTTTAGTGAAACTTTACAAATAAGAGTTGTGTCTGAGCCATATATTTTAAAATCAAAGGCTCATATTGGTAGAAGGGAAAAATTTAGGTGTAGATTTTGATGAAATAAAATAGGAGGGATTTTGGAAAGAGAATATATGAGCCATCGATTTTTTATTCAATAATTGATATTAACTCTAGAGGATCCAAACACCTACCTCCCCCTTCAATGTGCATTTACCGGTCCCTATGTTGTAAAACTATCTATATCACATCATAAAAACAAATAAAACCAACCAGATCTCATATGTATATTATAATTCAGAGAAGAATAGTCAAACACTACGTATTGTACCAACTATTGATTATCATCATCCAAGTAATATTTTCTTTGAAAAGAACTACACTATATAAACTTTGAGATTTGTGAGCTAACATAAATCCTAAAACAGCGAGAGAGGAAATCAGAGGAGATAAAGATTTATGACCAAAAAAAAAAAATTAGAAGCATACTGGTATGAAACATTAACCTGCAATAGCTGCATTCATATATGATCTACCCACAAGATTGATAGGCAAATACTTAATAACATCCTAACTTAACACCACCTTTGAATTTTCCTTAGTTAAATATGTCTTTCACTAACACCACCTCTGAATTTTCCTTAGTTAAATATGTCTTTCACTCTACAGTAACATTCAACAGCCACATGCTTGTGTTTCTTATTGAACCCTACACACAATAAACATTCAAAAGCCACATACTATCATTTTACAACAAATATGTAATCTGTAGCTTGATTTTTCACAGCCTGCTTTCGAAATATAACATAATCAGATTTGAAAGAAAAAAAGCAAATTAGAACTATCAGATTCACACAATCAGATTTGAAAGAAAACAAGCAAATTAGAACAATCAGATTCACACAATCAGATTTGGAAGAAAACAAGCAAATTAAAACAAGCAGATTCACACTCAAATCAAGCAGATTTGAAAGAAAACAAGCAGATTAGAACAAGTAGATTCACATACAATCATAATTGAACAAAGAACAAATTCGAATTCAACGACAATCAGCT
Source organism: Beta vulgaris subsp. vulgaris (assembly GCF_026745355.1). NCBI lineage: Eukaryota > Viridiplantae > Streptophyta > Magnoliopsida > Caryophyllales > Amaranthaceae > Beta > Beta vulgaris. Next base: position 43,986,553 of record NC_079208.1, read on the forward strand.
ACAAAATATGAAGATAAAAACGATAATCAGATCTACTCTCAAATTCGAAGAGAAAATATAAACGAGAAGAAAACAAATCAAAAGGACTGCAATCTTCGTCGAAATTTTTAATACAAATTTATTTACCGAAAATCTATTCAAATGACTTAAATTCTCACCTCAGATTCACTTCAATTCAACTAAAAACTCGAGCAGATCGTGATGGATGAAATCATCCGGCAGCCATGGATGTAGATATGAAAGGAGAGAGAAAACTAGGGTTTTTGATCAGGCTGAGATTAGATTATGGGAGGAGAGAGAAAATGAGGGTTTTTATATTACACGTGTCTAATGAAAGACGCGCGTGTGTTGTTCATTACCTTAGGAATGATGCATTTTCATTCCCTTCTAATAAAAATAGAATAACTAAGGGGGAGTTTGGTTCATATAATGGTATGGGTTTAGAATCAGGAATGAAACCAAGATGTATGGGTTTGGAACTTGATACTTAATATCTTGTGTTTGGTTTCATTTAGGAATGAAAAATCTTCTTTTATTTGATACCTAGAGGTAAGATATGAGTCATACCCACCTCCCCCCATGGGTTTCTAAACCCATACCTTATGGGTTTGAGGTATGGGTTTAAAATTTAGAAATAAGTTAAACAAACACTAGGTATGGGTTTTGTTCATTCCAAACCCATACCTCATATCTAAAACTAGTGAACCAAACACCCCCTAAGCCATTTCATTACTAGATCTTATTACTAGGCATTACCATTCCAAATTACCAAACATCCAAAACACGGTAATAAAATTTTCTACCAAACGAGCCGTAATGGTTTGTGAGAAATGAGTAAAGACTTCAAAATTGAGAGGCCCATTAGTGCATTAGCGTGAGATTAGAACAGAAAAACGTGGGCCACTGTTAAGCGAATCAAAACATTAAAAAAAAAATCATACATTTGAGACTCGTTGGCCCTTGCCTTTGTTAAGGTATGACAATTTTTTATGGATTTCATAAAATGTGTCAATAAGATTATAAATAGCCTGAATCACATTATTAATAATATCAAACTTCAAGAGCAAAAAAAAATTAATTACAATGATAATTTCTAGAGTAAGAGAAGTAAAATATTTAAGTCAATATAAAGAAAAAATTATCACCATAAATCACATAATTGGTGTTTCTTTCAATATTAATTTGAAATCCGATTTAAGTCTATTATATACCTAAACGCACATATTAAGGTTTCGTTTGATTTAACTTATTTTGACTTATATTATTTTATCTTTTAGTTTATTGTGCTGTATGACGTAGTTAATCCCTTTTCTTCAACTTATTATATCTTATCTTATCTGAACTTGTTATATCCTTATTTAGTTTAAAATAAGTTAATATAAATTAAACAAAATAATGTATAAGATGAAGATCAAACTTGGCATCTTTTTTGCCAAAATCGAACAAAAATCCCAAAAGAACAATATTTAATCAAGGGCATGGTAAACCCTAACTGGAAAGTTATCGTCTCATGATATCTAGTATAATTAGAGAAAGATTATTTTTAGATCTATACAAATATATTGAAACAATGTGCAGTTACTAGGCTTCGAACACATGACCTTTGAAATGAAAGGTAAAGTTTAACCACTAATCCACTGCAATACCAATACTTAATGTTTAAAGTAAAACATAATAAAGTCTTATAATTATATGTAATTATAAAAATATGCTAGACAAGCTTTTTGATCTTTAACCCTTTTATTAAGTAATAACATTTTTACCCAACTTTCATTGAAATTGATTTTTATCCACAATTCTTTAGAAGTTTTTTTGAACAACTTATCATGCCATAACGTCCATTTTCTGATCTCGCATTAGACAAAACACTATGAAAAGCTAATAGTATCAATTATGAAATTTATGAATAATAATACATTTGATAACTATAACTGACCCGGGCCATCGCCCAGATCAAAAATACTAGTTTGTTCCAAAAAAGCACTATTGTGGAATCTAGTTATTCAGTTATTCTTTTGTGTGCCAATGAGCACAATCCCCTTATATTTAAAAAACTTAAGTGATCTCAAATTTGGTGATAGCCTGTTGCATGTGGTAAAAACAGATATTTAAAATTTGCAAGAGCAGCGATATTCGTGAAAGGAGATGAAAACACAAACACTATCAACTTCCACAACGAGTTTACATGTATAGCTAGCTACATTTTGGTTTCAGCTAAAATACACACCTGTTAGCCAAACAAACTAGTAACTTGGTATCTAACTAAGACAACAATTGCAGCTTTGCCTACAGCTTTACAATATCAGGAAAGAAGAGACACAAGAGAGACAAACTCTAATGTCACACGTCCCTTGGACCGCGTATTAATGACAAAATGTTCTGGATATTTTCTCAGCAACATCAGCAAGCCATACCACGGTTTTCCTTTGGATTCTGGACCTGTCCAGTCTTCAGATGTGAGGTATCTCCTTACCCGGCTGTGATGCCAAATACTACCATACTGCTCCATTAACTGCAGAAAGATAGTACACAGGACGATATTAGACCATTTGGCACAAAATCATCCTCCCTAGATCAAAGATCTGCCATAAACTGCTTCAAATTGGATGAAACATTTATCAATTAGTACATGTTTGAGGTGGAAGGGGAGAAGGTGACTTAGCAGAACATATCATAGGAGAGGCAAAGATACAAATGTCCCCTGAAACAAATACATAACTGCTTGCAGGCTGCAGCTTAAAGAATAGTTGCATAATGTATACAAGGGAAAACAATGATCTACCCGCTACTATTACACAACTCACAAAATTAACCCACACCCACCCCCATCCCCCCCCCCCCCCCACCACACACACAAAAAAAAAAAAAAAAAAAGCAGAACAGGCCCCTCTATACAGCACTACACTACAAATCTGATCCTTCACTTGCAAGGCTTATCAGAGCTGCCTACTATGTACAAGGGTAAGCAATCCAGGATTCAGTATACAGATCAAGTTTGACTTAAGATAATCGGGGTTTCTTTCATAAAAAAAAAAAGATATTGAAGTTTCACATATTATGCTATGGAGAGGCGCAACAAAAGCACAATCTTTGCTCCCCTTGCCTATAAGGTTTGTGCATTCTGCCCAGAAATACATTATTAAGACCAACAGGCCATGATCTGCGTATCCTCAATATTTTGACAATTTCAACATGGTAGAGATCATTTTCTTGGGTAATATACTAAAACCCTTACAAGACACAGGTCTTTGCTCATGCACCAACAATAGCAGTCAATGGAAATATGCTTACTGATCAATGAAGAAACCAGTGTGACAAGGCAGTCGTGACTCGTGAGGAATGAGGAATTTATTCATAAACACATAATGCTAACCAAATAACACACAGAGAACAAATGATAATGGAAAAGAAGGGAGAAACATAGACCAGTTTAAAGAGCATCAAGTATTTAGATTGTATAAGACATCCTTAAATTACAAAACCAAGTCAAATTAAAAGATGCTCCTACTACAAGGAGTCTGGATACGTAAGAAGGACCTTCTACTCATTAAGCTCGGAGTTCTTTCCTATGAAAAGCCAAACACACACCCTTTCCCCCTCCCCCAAATAAAAGTAAAGGCTTACAGGATCGTAAAGCAAGTTCTGCATTGCTGGCTCTGCCACATACATATATATACTGAAGAAAAGAAGGGCAATCCAAGAGGTCATAAACTACACATGTGGAAATATACACTGCTGACATAGGTATGTAATATGGTAGTAATTGCACCATTTACAAGTTACAAATGGCAGAAATGCACAACAGTGAACCCAGAAAAGTCTTATAATTTGCTGAATGACTATTGTTTCATATTCTTTACTCTCATTAAACTAGCATTTTTGGCATGCGATGCGTGCGTGCATAGGTTTTAGCATTTATTTTGAGCACAAGTAGGTAATTAAAAAGATGATATCATTAACTTATGCTTAATCACAATTTTATGCGCAACATAATGTGGAATAAAAAATTATCATTTTTACATTGACATGTTTTTACATGTAAAACCGTAGATTTTGAAATACTGTGTTCTTAAAAACAAAATTATAGTAAACTTAATATGTTTAAAGGGTAGAGTGCTTTTTTTTTTTTAACTATTATCACTCCCTTACCATTCCTTATATGATAGAAATTGTAAATGGTAGGCAATAAGCAATATAATATGAGTGTATAAGTTTGATATTCTGTAAAATAATATGAGGTGAAAATGTGACGTTATTATTATCAATATTTGGAAACTATTTTTTAATTGAAGATTCTCATTTTATCAATGATCTTGAAATTTTTTTGTGTAAAGCTTTTCAATCAAATTCATTTTTTTTACTTGTGTCTTAATTAGGTAATTATTTGTTTTAATCTTAGCTTGTTTAATATGGAAGTAGCTTCTATCTTCTTTCTTTCCTAATATTTCTTTTTCTTAAGGGTATTTTTGCATTTCCAAAGGAGGACACCATGCCTCCTCCCTTCACTTATATAATAGAGATTACGACTTCCCCCTGTACTGGCATCGATCAGACAATGCGCTTACCACAGACTAATAAATAAGTAAAGCAATATATCACTTTGACAAATTCAAGGATTCATAAGGTTCCATGAAGTCCTTAATATTTGCTGAATACTCAATGAATAGGTATTTTAATATTCATACTAAAACTAACCTCAGTGTGAAGTTTCTCCATAGGCATCCATTCGCCTGGACCACACAGATCGGACAGGACAGTGGCTACAGATGATACAACATCTTTTTCCTCCAATTGCATAAGTTGCTGATTATCAGCTTCAGGATCAATTCTTGATCTCCCGTCAGATTTCTTTTCTGCAATAGCAAACCCAGAGTAAATAAATTGGAGATAAAATAATGGAAACAACATATCAAAAAAAAATCAAATAAACTTAAGCCTCTGTCCAACAGGTCAAATAGCTACACAGAATTAAGCTAGGGGGGAGTGACTAGTGACTGAGAATCCATGCAAAAATGCAAGAAAAAAGTTTCACAGAGGGCACTAGCTGACTGAAAGCAACACTCCACTGATAAGATGGAAGATAAACCGCTTGGTAGAAGCATGACTCCACTGATAAGATGGAAATGGACCGCTTACTAAAAGCAACACACTATGATCAGATGGAAGATAAACCGTGAAACTAGTGACTAAAAATCTGTGCAACAATGCAAGAAAAAAGTATAACAGAGGGCACTAGCTCACTAAAAACAACACTCCACTGTAATGGAAGATGGACAGGTTACTAGAAGTGACACTCTATGATCAGATGGAAGATAAACCGCTTGATAGAAGCATGACTCCACTGATAAGATGGACAGATGGACCGGTTACTAAACGCGAGATGGAAGATAAACCACTTTATAGAAGCATCCAACATTAGTAATATATCACAGAGCTATAACCTATGGCAACTGGCAAGAACAATCTAGAACCCCCACCCCCTCTGCTTCCACTCTTTATCACTCAACTAGTCTTTAGGCCCGATAAGCCCAGGGTAATTATATCCTTCATTTATTAATATTAAACTTTAAAATGATAACATCAAGTATCACTTGGTTTAGTGGTTAAGACTTTAGCATATATGTTTGTAATCACGGGGTCAAATCTTATACAACGCATTTCCTATTTTGTTTTATTGTACATGGATTACATAGAGTTGAACACACTAAGGGAAGCGCCACATGGCGCCGTTCCTTGTTTAGGAACGTCTTTTAATATATTAGTATAGATGTTGTCCACCAATCCTCGCAACTGCCATTTCATATAGAGCCAATAACCCACAATTTGCATTGCAGCTTTATAAAGAGCAAAGACCACACGTAATTCCTTGAAAATAATGTATATTGCCCTTTCACTGCACAAATCTACCTTCCAATTTATTCCAAACCCTACGCCTCAAATTTCGTCATGTGGCTCAAGACTGGCCATGGTTCATGGGTCATAGAGTCATATCTTTCACGTCTTAAGTTCAACAAGTTCACAGGGTCATACTGAGAAGTGACCAGAAAACGTGGGATAAGTATGAACTTAATAATATCATATCTACCTTCCAATTTATTCCAAACCCTACGCCTCAAATTTCGTCATGTGGCTCAAGACTGGCCATGGTTCATGGGTCATAGAGTCATATCTTTCACGTCTTAAGTTCAACAAGTTCACAGGGTCATACTGAGAAGAGACCAGAAAACGTGGGATAAGTATGAACTTAATAATATCATAGCTACCATCCAATGTCCACCTCTGGTAAACATGACAGCAACTTTGAATTTCTAAATCATTACAATGTAGATAGATTTAAATCATGCAAATCTATTTCTCATCATGTCCTCATCCTGTGATGTTTTACATGCAAGAACAATGTGGTACCACAAGCCATAGCTTGATTTGACTCTCTTTTGCATATTCAGCTATATGTATCAAACGTCTTAATGAGCTACATAGTTCGAAACTTAAGGAGATAACAGAGTTAATCATGCCAGTAGCATGGTCTTCTGATCTTCTCTGAAGAGCATATTTTATAACATAGATCTGGTACCTATGACATATTTGCTCATGGTCCATGGATTCACATTTTAAAGTCCACAGAAATCTAGTTCAGCAACCACTTTTTACATCTTATCCATTAGGCTTGTTTTCAAAAAGTACCGACCATTTGACTTACAAAAATGGCACCGTGTTAGAAATCTGATGATTGTCAATTTAATTCATGATATGCTTATAGATTGATATAATTACAAGAAGCACATTCAGACTAAGCCATGCTTTTAAAGCTTGGAAGAACTGTATTCCGTGGAGTGTACTGTAGTATACTAGTATGTTCACAAGTATAGTTTTGCCTACCTTTTATTGCTTGAAGATACTGTTAACCTTCTGATACAAATGCCAATAAGGTCAGTCACCTTAGATACAAATCAGATCTATTTGCATTTTCACGTGATTTTCAGGCTGAGAATACCTTAGGTTCTGAATTTATAAAAACAAGCAACGATTACCCGTATCAATCTAACCCAACAGGTTAACTAGAAGCTTTTGATCTTTATTGTTCTCTGATTATCCCATATATTTCAGATCTTTTAAGTCAGGGTTAAAGTAATATCTTTTCTTGACAGGAGGGAAATACCCAATTCCTGTACTTTCAGAAGTCAGTTAATTTGTCCTAGTCTAATAAATAGAGCGCTAATAAGTATATTGCCTATGTTATTAATACTTCTTCCAATGCAATAAGCCAATGACTTGTAGGAAGGCTAAGAATAAATTGGAAGGAGAATGACATTTAAACAGAGAGAGAGTATCAATGAAGAGAACAAGTATAATCATGTCATGCAAAATGAAGCACAATGCTTAAACACGCACCTCAAAAACAGAACATAATAGTCACACAGTATTACCAATCCCATTTCCCGTTGTGCTAAATTTGAATTGCACATTCATAAAGACATGGTTGATTTAGTCATGAAATATTGGTCGATCTTCAACACGAAACACGGAACTTTCCAGAACAAATGGATTCAGGCAGAACCAGAGAAATAGTTTGATTGGTTAGAAGTACTTAGAACTCAAAGAGAGAACAGAAGGGAATCAAACTTATAAAGGAAAGAGAAGACGAAAAATGAGCTAGGATTTTACTTGCTAAGCTTCCCAGCATTTAAAGGAATTGGTTCATTAAAGAAGGAAGGAAAAAGGAACTCTCTAATTCTCTTCCTTTCCTTACGTCCGTTCGATATCCATAGAAGGAAAGGTAAATTCTTCACTACAGTTATTTCCCAAACTTACTATTATCTCCAAATTCTCTCATCTAACACACTGCAAGTGTTAAAAATTGCTGTTTAAACTCCAAAAGGGAAGATGTCTATACTCAACTTTTAATGTCATAGGTACTCTATCATTCTCTTCCCTTCCTTTAGCCCATTCAATATCCAAATAAGGGAAGTAGAATCCTCACTCGATTACTCCCTCTCCTTCCATTCTCTTCATATTCCCTCATTCAGCACATTGCATTGTTACTCAACTTTTACACTTACCTAATTATCTTTATTAATTATAATCAATGTTACTTTAAAAACCTCATCAGTCAGATTTTCAACAATCCTCACAACCTTCTTACATAGTATGTAGCAGACCTATACCCCCACACATCCAAGATCTTAAGGGAATATATAAGCCACTGACATAAAGAGGAAAAGAGCACAGGAGGTTCTTCACTATAACAGCTCCGAAAACTATTACAACTAGGAAAAAAAGCTCAAGAGGAACTGAAGATTGTAATTTTTAAATGCCAATGACTCAAAGAAAAGCAAATATGTCATGTTGCTCTAAGAATGTACATGACCAGACTACCAGAGAATCAAAGGATATCAAAATATGGACTGAAGTCTGAAGTATCAAGCCAAACAAGCAACAATTCTATCAGCAATACTACCTCTGATCCTTTTTAATAGTTACACTTTCACTTTTGACACTATTCACAAATTTTCCTTTGACTATCATTTGTGATTTATGGTTAAGAGAATATATAGTCATGTGGGGTATTGTTTGATTTGTATCGATATGAAATTTTAGAATATCGACTTTTTATATTTTTTAAAAATGCAAAATTAGAGATATAAAGGCTCAAAGTAGTGTATCCGCATGCGTGAAAAGTGTAAGTGTAACTATTAAAAGAGGAATGGAGGTAGTACAATTTTACAATGTCAGACTGACGGCACCACAGCTGCACATCCCATATACACAAGAGACAACTGGTTTGGCAATATCCGAGACACAAGTAATGCGTGTCATACTGTCATTCATATATAGATATATATGGTGAAATATTGGTCATCTATGTAGGACTGAAATTGTTTACAACTTGAACAAGTTATATCTATTGTTATCTGGCCTTTCAGCCTCCACATCATACCTATAGGCTCTACGCTGTGCCACAATGATAACTAGCAAGAACTATGAAGTCAAACATGAAGTCAAACATCTGACCAAGTTTGAGAGTTTATTGGACACAACTCTATATATAGCTGATATTGATGTCTCGATGAGGGATATTATAAAAGGTCATTCTAAAACATTAATTTTTCTGAGAGTCCTAAAGGATAATGCAAGTGAGCAATTCTCTAAGCAGCGAGCAGCTTGAGAACACCCCTCTTCTCAAAAAAAAAAAAAAGTGTTCTTTTTCCACAATGGTAGGTATAATTTGAAACTATGAGTTCATCTATACAGTTGCATGTTATGAACTGAGAAGTTCCTGGCTCAATATTACTCAACTACAGGTAACTAAAGAAATCAACTTTATATTCAACAACTACAGAGATACGAAAATAAGAAGAAGAAGGAATAGAAAGAAAGATATGAGAGGGGAGGTTGTTAATATTAATGGTAGCCAGATAACATTCACAGCAATTCGAGAGGCTGGACACTCTCCATTACAATACTATGAAAACACTCAATTTCTGGATACCCTTCTCCTCCTTTTCATTCTCTATTTAAAGGCTTACTCCTATAGGCTGCCCTAGAACATTCCCTGCCAACGGAATTATTCTTCACTGAAAGACAAAAAGCTTACATCATAAAAAAGGACAAAATAGCTGATGATATTAGGATTCCCAATCAAAGGCCAGCACACCAAAACCAAAAGCTTCTAGAAGATTTCCTCTCTTTTCTTTTTACGCCTGGAATACACATACCTCAGTGGAGGTGTGACATTGCACTTCATAGCCTTATCCCCAAGCACAAGCTTTCATGCCCAAAGGCACGTATAGGACTTCCATTGTTAACATCAACTTGAAAACTGGAGCATAGATGGCAATACTACCAACCAAACAAGGGGTCAACTGGCCAAGACATAGATGATAGATATAGAGAAAAGCGAAGAGGAAACCAGAGATAGAACAACTTAGGTTTATGTTGTTATGACACCACACCAGGAAATAATTGGACTTATAAGAGGAGCACGATCAAAGGACGGAGAGAGAGAGAGACCGGAGGGGGGGGGGGTAGGCTATAGTGTTTGGGGGAAAAACGAGGCACAACCCCTAAATAAAGAATGAACTAAGATGGGGGCTTGCTTAGCCTTAAAGACTGGGAAGGAAAAAGAGGAAATTTTGTATCATAAAGATGAGGTAAAGGTTAACTACTAGGTACACAATAGCATAGAGCCATAAAGGTAGGAAAGAAGGAAGTACAGCTCATCACACTTGTCATTCGACTATTCGGGTAATCATCCACACAAGGAAATTAATATCCAAGGATTTAGAAAGGCTTTCTAGATCTACTAAACATCAACCATTAATACATAAACACAACCTAAGGTATGACCATATAAAATGTGATCAATATGTGTGCTTATGCGAGAACCATGGATTTTACAAAGAAGTACCATAAACAATTGGATGGTACAGACCGAGCAATCAACAGTAACGAGCCAAAAAGAAAAAGAGAGAAACTCTATCATTAAGTTGATCTTCTATAGTAACCAGCAAACAGCTAGACCCTTCTATTCAAAATTCTTGGTTGCTCTGAAGTCTGAACTCTGAACTACCAATCCACTCTCCAATCAACTGAAACAACTGCTAACTTTTCTTTGCCTAATTCTGTAACCCCCTATTCTTACAAGGGACACTGTTTACTTCCTACTAAACCCCAATTCACCACTTAAATTGATCCTTCCTTCCTCATAAGAACCCCAGTGACAACTTTTCGACATTCAACAGACATACATACACGAGGAAATAATTGATTTATGGGATCTCTATTGTTGGTGTGGCGACTCATTACTAAAATTATTGATATTGCTATTGAGGTGAAAATTGTGGAGCTTAAGACTTAAGTTGTGTTGATAATCAAGGAAGAGTAGTTATTGAGGATCAATTACAGTGTTGAAATGATCTCACTATCAAAGTATCAATTCCTCGGTATTAAACATACATTATCCCTAGAGAAAAGAGATTGCCAACCTCAATACTTCAACAACTCATACTCAACTAATCATCATAGCACCACAAGCATAATCAAACATACCAGATTGCACAATCAAACAAAGGAATTCAATGAACAATCCAATATAAACAACAATACTAACCGAGAGTTCCGGAAAGGCCGCCTTTACCACCACTACCACCACTATAACCATAACCATCATGTCCACCACCACCACCACCAGTACCATCACCATACCTCCTCATCTTCTTATTAAAACCTCCACCATCATCTCCCACTCTCTCCCTTCCTCCACCATCATCTTCCTCATACTCCTCGCCTGCCACTCCTGCCGCTGCCGCCGCATAATACTCCTTCATCCTCCCCTTCTTACTCCCCCCGCCACCACCGCCACCACCGCCACCACCACCACCACCACCACCACCGTACCCCGAATTTCTCGCTGGAACAACCGGCGGAGGAAGTGGAGTGTTGTACGCATGATGACGTGGAGCGGCGGAGGCGGCGGCAAGAATGTTGCGCACAGGGAGGAGAAAGTAGAACTCCTTATCGCCGATTTGAAGGAGATCTTGAGAGTCTAATTTCACCGGAGAATTTCCAGGGAGATGGAGAACACCTTCGACGAGACAGCCGTTTTTGCCGAGGACTTCTAGAGCGAAACGACGGCGTTGGAAATCGTAGAAGATGCGCGCGTGGTGGCGAGAGATGTTCATTCCGCCACCTAAGGACGCTAAATCGACGTCGACGGTGGATTTCTTGGAGTTTCGACCGAGGATAATGGAGTAGGTTTGCATGTAGTACTCGAAATCTTCGCCTTGAAGTTTTGCGAAACCGGCTTCCACATCGCTTCCGCCGCCACCGGGTGTTGCGGTGTGCGCCATTGTTGACGATTTAGGAGTGGAGGTGTGCGAGATGTGGATCGATCGCGGGTAAGTGGGGGGTTTCAATGGGCAGGGGCCAGGGGTGGGGGAAGGGAGAAAGAGGATCCGTGGAGGGGGAGGATAGAGAAACAAGGAGGGGGAAAAAGTAAAAACAACAGAAAAAAAAAGAGCTAGTTTAGTAAAAACTAAAATTTTTTGCATGCGTGCTTGAACTTTTTTCAAACAGAAACTCAATTTTCATCGACATAAGAGTCAAAATTTACACATTATACACACGAATTATAATCGTTTTTAGTTGCAAAATTTGATTGGTTTAGTTTCTGTCACTTAAGTCTCTCACCATTCTTTTTGTTTTTTTTTTACTTTTCAAAGTTAAATTCTATGAATAAAATAGAATTTTTTTTGAATTTATTTATAATTTCTAATATTATAATTTTTTAGTTGATTTTTGAATTAAGTACAGTACTTTATAAATTGTAAAGAAAGTAGACACTTTGATTTTAAGTCAATTTTTTCATAGGTTGTAGTTTGTAAGTGATTTTTAAGTTTTTGTAAAGTTTCCTCATTTTAATGATTTGCATAACGTAAATTATGCAATTTTATGATTTTAGTTGACTTGTGAGTGATTATTATAATTATATTTTTGATATTTTTGTTTGAAGTCCCCTTTGATTTGTAAGTGAATTTGTAATTTAGAATGGGAAGGGGGTAAGATAGTCTCTTCATTCGGGGACACCATTAACTCCCCCCTTCCCTTATATAATAGAGATATGTTGTACTTTAATTCTTAAATGATATTTTATATAAACCTTTTTACCTTATAATTTATCGCTATTATATAATAGAAAAAATACGTCCAAATATATGTAAAAGTTTCATTATATATAGGAAACACTATAAAAAAAGTAAATAATTTTTTTCCTTGTCTAATTTCTAAATTCTGATTTCACTACAAATACACCTCTATTTTTTTTAATCATGACCCACCATTAATTGTGAATGGTTCTTGAGAATAGTGATTTGTAAGTAAGTTTTTGTAAATGTTTTTGTATGTATTGACGTTCTAGGTTATTAGTTTTAGTTTGTATATTAATTTTAAGTTTTAATAAAGTTTCCTGATTATTTGAGTGATTTGCGTGATTTTTATAACGTGATTTTTTCAATTGTATGGGTGATTTGTAAAGTTTCTTCTTTTAAGTGATTTATGAGTGAGTGTTGTAAATTTATTTTCGGTATTTTGATTTTGACATTCCTTTTGTAATTTAGAAAGAAAAGGGGGGCAAAATAGGCGTTTCAAAAGAGGACATCGTTGCTCCCCCCTTCCCTTATATAATAGAGATTTTTTTGTTGAACACAAGTAACCCAAGTCAATTAAACATCGCTACACTCCGCAAGATACAAATCCAAACAATAACTAGGGAGTTGGGGAAAATCCTAGTTATATTTGCATCATCTACACTAATATGACAGTTTTTAACCATGCCATTCGCAATTTTGTTATGTTGCCTTTTGCAATGCTTAATCCTCACATTCAGGAGCTCCCTCCATAGTTTTCTGCATTGACCAAGAACACTCACATAACTGTCAGAAAAACTGTCATTTTCACATAAGAGGTTAATTACTTGGATACAATCCGAATAAATAATAGCCTTATGGATGTTGTATGTTCTTGCAATCTGTAGACCTAATTCAATTGCCTTTAATTCGGCCATGAAAGAATCCGACGCATAAGTCTTTTGGGTCAATCCCATTACCCATTCTCTACCACTGTTTCTAATTACACCCCCCACCCCAATGTTATCCCTGATATTAGTAAAGGAGGCATCTACATGTATAGAGAAATCACATGCCTCAGTTTGCGTGGAATTCATCAAGGCTAAAAGACTCGTTATACTAAGAATTTGTGGGATTCTAGAAGCCTGATCTCGCAAAGCAACCCAGGCAATGGCACGGGAAAGCATTACGTTGGGTTGGGCCGGAACTTTATCACGCAAGCAACAATCTATCCTATCTTTCCAAATTTCATGACAAACATAAGGAAATAAGTCCCTCCACCCCATCCCTCTGAACACCCTATCACTATTTAAGTTTTCTTTCAGCCAATCAATAAAAGTAGTCGTAAGACACGATGACTGGGAACACAAAGCCGAAACCGCCATGGAAAAGGAGCAGTTCCTAACAATATGGGCTGAATCTTCCTCTTGTATCATACACCGAGGGCAAGTTGCACTTTCAGTGATATGCCGAAGGTGAAGGAGACATTTATGGGGGAGTCGATCTCGCCAGAGCAACCAAAAGAAAAATTTCAGCTTTGGTTCCATGGAATGTTTCCAAATCCAGTCCATATTCACGTATGGGATGCTTAGTTGGGCTTCGTACGCCCGAGCCAATGAGAACCCTTTAGGTGTTGTTGTAATACCTCGAACCTTAATATCGTTTTATTAATTACTAATTATGTTTATTAGCGTAATTACATTCTAATTTTTATAATGATGGTTACGATTATTTTGTAAAATAAATATATTTACTTTAATTATTGCAGAAGTGATTTATTTTATGATGAACGATTTTATAATATAGTTTATGAATTTAATAAGAAAATCCTACATTTTTACTGTATGATTTTGAATTGATATTGTGAAGTCCAAACTAATCTAACACTTGTAAAAAGATCCTAGTTTGACATTTTATTTTGACATTCAAAGAAAATAATAGGAATGAAGAAAGCTGATGTTCAGCTTCTCCAAACCAACACACAACCGACCACCACCTCCCCCTACTTCCCTCCTTGTTCCCTACTCCAACCTCCCCTATGGTGAACCACCATTCATCATCTACCACCTCCATTTTTGTCTCCAAACCCTTTGCTTATAATTACACACAAGAACCAAGCTTGAAATCAGAAAATCAAACTCACAAAAACTCACAAAAAAATTCTCTTCTTCTCACTCCTCTTTTCACGGCACCACCTGGCCACCACCATTGAGCGCACCACCACTCTGCGCGCCACCACCCCCTGACCAACGAAGTCGCGTCAGTCCTCGCCGGCGACCCACGTCGCAGCTGCAGCCGTCGACGCTGCTCACCCCTCTCCTCTTTCCTTCGCTTCCCCTCTCTCTCTTCTGCTTCGTTCGCTCGCTGCTGCTGCCCCACCAACGAACATGATGTTATGGTTTTATATAGAGTTTTCTCCCCTAATTATATGCTAAAAGTTGTGATCATGGTGCTCTTAGGAGCCATTTGGTACTAACTCTCTCCATCTAGTTGTGGTTTGCTATTTTGTATTGAATTGTAGGTTTTGGAAGCTATTACCTACATTACATGATTGCACAGTGGATTGGAGGGGTTAGATGCCGAGTTTCTAGATCCCGAGGATGATTTCCGGGAATTTGAGTAAAGGAAGAACAAGAAACGAAGCATAAGCTGACCGGCCCGACAGGATCAGGCGGCCCGGCCCGATCGGGCGAAAATACGGATTTCATATCTTTGCTGCGGGCCCGATCGGGCGTCTTATGCCCTGTCGTAATTCGGTCTTCGGCCCGATCGGGCGACTTGGCCCGACGTCGGGCGCCCTTCCAGATGCTTCTGCCTACCTTGTCTTCAGACCGCCCGATGCTATCGGGCGGGTCAGCCCGATCTCATCGGGCGACTGACGGTTTTTGCATTTTCTACTCTTTGGAGCCCGATCCCGTCGGGCGACTTTGGCCCGATCGGGCGGCTGGCGAGACGCGAGATTTTTAATGATTGCGGGCCCTTTTTCGAGATTTTCTTCTATTGTTTTAGGGCTTGTATAAATAGAAAAATCAGAATTATTAACTCCTATCTAGTTTTTATTATTAGTTTTCTCCATAGAGTTTTCAAGAACCTTGATTTATTGCTTGTGATTTCAATTCAAGATCAAACCTTTTGCTTATTCATAGTTCAATATAATTCGGTAATCTTTCTTCTTTACTTCTTTGTTATTTCTTCCATTGTTAACTATATTGTTTTCTTAGTTATTTGCCATGTTTCAAAGTATGAGTTTTTATATGATTCTTGTTATTGATTTCATGATTATGAGTGAGTAGTTCTATATCTAGAATTGTGGAGATCTATGTATGCAATAAGGGATTGATAGATTAGTTTGATTATCTGGTATTTCAATTGTTTCCTTTGATTGATTCTTCATGCTAGGATTATAAGTTAGGCCTGATTTATATTTCTACTGTTGCAATACTGAATCTACTTCGAGAGGAGAGATACCGTATAGGCTTTCAATTATTAGGCAAAGTGACCCTTGACTATGCGAGAGCGGCTGGGTGATCTTTGAGGGAGGTAATGTTCGAGAGAAATTACATGTGCCCTAGACATTGACTTACTAGGTGGTTATCGTATTATCCTTGATTTCCCGAATTGTATGCATAGTGATCCATGATTCTAGTACTTTATTGATATATTTACACCTTCATATTTAATTCTGTTACCTGTTTAGCTTAGTAACACAACCATTCATCTGATTTTGTTAGTATAATATTAGAGTTCAGATACAATAGTATAACTTCTCCCTGTGGATTCGATCCTGACTTCCCTGACTACTAGTTAGTGGACCTTTGGTTATTTTTGATTAGGTGATACGACTTTAGCCTGTCAGAACACCACTTTCTGCCGCCGTAGTGCGCTGCCGAGCCTCGCCGGTGTCCCCCTACTCGCCGGAGCACAGCTTCCCTTCCCTGCCTCTTCTGTTTCGTCCCTGCTCCAAGTGAGCAGAGGTACTATACCCCCTTCCCTCCTTTCATTTCCTTTTTAAAAATCTGATTTCAAAATGTTAATGCAAGCCCAATATTTACATTGTTAAATGCTTTAGTTATAGGCCTAAAAAGACTGATTTGTTTGGTTAATTAATTTAGTTGAGTTTGTTGCTTCCATTTGATGGGATTAAGTTAGATTTCTATAAGAGATGACTAAAGTTATTTTGTTAATTAGTCTACTTGGGCCTAGAATCTGATTTATATTTGCAAAACCAATTCAATCCAATTGTTGCATGTACATTAGTTGGGCTAAAATTTGATTTACTCTACTTCATTGTTGCATGTGTATTAGTTTGGCTCAAATCAGATTATTATAATGTTAAATGAGCCACCTAGTTAATTGTTGGGCTATTAGAGTTAAACTAAACTGATTTGTCCAATTAAACTATCTAGTTGATTTTATTCTTTGACTTATTGGGCTAATGAAAGACTAATTTGATTTAATTAATTCAATTAAGATACTTGGTGAAATCCTTTTAATTGGGTTACTGTATTCTTATGATTAAGTTATGCTGAACTAAATATTTTATTATAGGAAATGGTTATAAATGGTTTATGTTAGATAGTTTTCACTAATCAATGTTGCTGACATTATGTTACACTTAAGATGTATTTATTAACTATATCAGATTATCATTATATTTTAGTAATTTGGAAAGCTAAGTGTATCACTAGACTAATGTGAAGATTATTTAGAGTTTGAATTATGTTTCAATGACGATAGTCAGTTATGTGAACTATGTCTTTAATAAGTATGTTTTATGGATATGAAAGAGTATTACATAAACATGTCTTTCGTTTAGTAAGTCAACCGAACGTGTGAAAAGATGACTCTTGTTCTCATGAATGACGCATATGAAATGTTTACTATGATGAATGTTCATGTATTCTGAATATGCAAAGTATGCCTTTTACTTCTAAAATAATTAGAAAGTATGAATGACTCTCAAATAATAAGAAGTATGAAAAGACAACTATGTTTTTGTTATGCTTTTGCTATGATTCTGAAAAACGTATAAAGTTATGAGGTATCCTTATGGATTCCCGAATTATGCAAAGGTTTATGTTATGATCATCCTGAAATGAACTGAAAGTATAGGAAATGACTCTGGTATGGAATAGTTGCTATATAAATGATGTTTATCAAATGATTTTAGGCTATGTGGTATGATGATCATGTTGTTGTGAAAATACGATTGTGATTACTCTTCCTGATTATGTTTATGAGAATAATTGTGATGACGTAAGGTGATTATGGTATTTCGCACTATGATGTAGATGTGTGGATTGCGAGATATGAAAGATTTTATTAATATGATAATTTCTGATGAAATGACTTTGATGTTTATGAAAATATGAGTATGATAATACTATGATGTTAATGATGCTTCATGATTATGATTACGATGATGTAATGTAATTATGATATCTATAAGGAACGAAACATGATAAAGTAAAGTGGAAGATGGTTCTTGGCAAGTATGTGGGGACCGAAAGTGTCACCTATGTTGAGGCCGCCTTTCTGATAAAAATCCGGGCACCGCAAGTGTCACCTATGATGTGACCGCCTGACTGTTATGTTAAAAATCCGGGCACCGCAAGTGTCACCTATGATGTGACCGCCTGACTGTTATGTTAAAAATCCGGGGACCGCAAGTGTCACCTATGATGTGACCGCCTGACTGTTATGTTAAAAATCCGGGGACCGCAAGTGTCACCTATGATGTGACCGCCTGACTGTTATGTTAAAAATTACGGGCACCGCAAGTGTCACCTATGATGTGACCGCCTGACTGTTATGTTAAAAATTACGGGCACCGCAAGTGTCACCTATGATGTGACCGCCTGACTGTTATGTAATGGAAGGCATTCCATTTATGATACTTGCCAAGTTACCAATGTAAATAAGTAAAATGGAAAGATAAGGATAAAGCTTATGATATGATATGAATTATTGAGATGATTCTTATATGTTATGACACTATGAAGTATGATGACTCTAACGTTATGAAAATGTGATTGTGAATGTAATTGTGTGTTATGATTTCACACACTATGTTCTCAATGTATGAGGTGAAATATATGGGCTGACTTATGCATATAATGATTACGATCAGTGACACCATGAGTGATTCTCAAAGTATATGTTTAAGAATGGTATATGTTATGTGTAACCTTCATGTTTAGCAATTATGCATGCTCGTAGATGTTATGTGAAGTGATGAGTTCGAATTTGTGAATATGAATTTGTAATGATATGATTATGTGATGCTATGACTGGATAAATGCTCATGAATGTTATGAATAAGCATGTTTATGAAGTATGGTTATATGAATTATGAATCTAGTATGACTTATGGGTATTGTACGGAAATATGGATATTTGCAAATTTGTAAAAGTGGATGGTTCTGCTGACTTGACATTATGAACTGAACTGACAAATGGGTAAGTTACAGGTGGAAGAATTATGTGATATACGAATGAAACGGACCAAAATGGTCATATGAGAATGTTAATGTTATGTCCAAAACCTGTACTTGTCAATGAACTATTATCATGCAAATGTTCCTTGTCAGCAGACTATTCAATGATGACGTTTTCTGGTAGTATTTCCGAACAACTACCAATACAATATATGGTTTATGATACCCCTCGTTATGTCAAACACATGCTATCGCTTGTTATATAGAATTGGACATAATTAAGCTACAATATGAGGTACGGTATTGATTGTAGTAAGTTATATGTGTTGTTATGAGTTACTAGCAAAAGACTAAAGCAACAAAGTTGTAGAACACTGTCATGTTATCTTAAATTCCTGATAATGAGTCAACATATGGAAGTCATGATGAAATGTACTAAATACTTATAAAAGGGATTAAAGATAGTGATGTGATTCTCCCATGCTAAGTTGGATTAAGGTGTGCATCGATGTTAATATTGCTATGTGGTTGTAATGTGGTTATGAACAATGTGAACATGATGATGATTACATGAGAGTCGTAGACACCAAAGCATGTCTTAAGAATGTTTTATGGGTTAGTACTCAGCGTTGTGCTGATATGTGTCAAATGTTTTGTTTTGTCACTACTGTGGCCTGTCACTTTGGTGGGTGGCAGTGTTACAATGGTTTCAGGTTGAAGTCATGGAGCACTCCTTCCAAGGTAGAAGCAGTTACATGCTAAGAGTTCAACTATGTTGATTTTATATTTCTTTTGAGGCAAGGACGTTCCACTTTGTATTAGATAATAATAAATTAGTTAGTTTTATTTCTAGTGCTGGATGAGCAATATTGCTCCTGTTTCACTTTAGCTGTACTCCGCAGAAGCGTTGAGTTAAGGATTTGGGAATGTTTCATTTGTAACAGGTCTCTCAAGCATTTTTCCCATTATGGGTTGACCAATTTACAAAGGAGACTCTGCCGAAATTTATAGAGAATAATTAAGTTATTAATAAAGTGTTTTTGTAAAGAGTGACAAATCTAAGAAATGTCCATGTAAGTTAATGTTAAATGTTGCCTTGTATTTTCCCTTAGTGGAAAGTACGGCGGTAACGCGCCGACTAAGTTAAGTTTTCCGCTGCTAATCTTGATTAGTTGACTTAATAAGGATGTATGAAAGTCGGGGCGTTACAATTGTGAAGGAAGGAATAAGCATGTCGTCCCGATTTTCGTCGGAAGGAGGGTGAAAGCTATCGATAATGTTAGAAGGAAGGGTAATTGAGATAGTACTAAAATCCCATCGATTATCATTCACAATGTTACACATCCTCATGTTTTCCTCCTCAAGAGTCAACGGGCCGTGGATATTCGACCTGAGCGAGCCTACACCTAGCCAATTATCCTCCCACAGGTGAATTGTTCGCCCATTACCAAAACTCCAGCAACAATTCTCCTGGAGGAGATGCCAACCTTTACCTATGTTTTTCCCAGTATTCGATCCTTGGGAGAATTTGGTCACTTTGTTGCCCTGCACATACTTGGAACTAATTTAGCCATGTACGCTCTGTTAGTTTTTTCCTGATTGCGAATGCCCAAACCCCCTCTATTTTTGGGTTTAAAAGTTTGATCTTTTCCTACCAGATGGATCTTCTTATTATCAATTGTATCCCCCCAAAGAATATTGTTATACACAGAATCCAAATCTCTAAGCGTGGCCGAAGGGAGATAAGTGGCTTGCATATAGTATGCCGGAATAGTAGAAAGGGTAGAATTAATTAAGCACAACCTTCCTGCTTTAGAGAGGTATTTTGTCTTCCACTTAACCAATTTATTTCTCACCTTCTTAATCACAAATTGTACTTGGGATCTAGAAGGTCTTTTGTGGGAGAGGGGAAGGCCTAGGTATGTCCCTAGATTTTCACTTTCCCCCATGTGGATGGTATCTTAAAAGAGCTCTCTACAATCATTCGAGGTATTTGGAGAGAAGATCAGCTTGCTTTTTAGTTCATTAATTTTTTGGCCCGACACAGCACATAAATTTTTAAGCGTATCTCTGACGGAGAAAGCTGTATTTTCATCCACCCTCCCAAACAAAAGAAGGTCATCAGCAAAAGTAGGTGTAATATAGGAACTTTCTTTTTTCCCACCCCAAAGGGGGTCCATATCTTCCTCTCACACGCTTCGTGGATTGCTTTAGATAGGGTTTCAAGGCATATGTTAAAAAGATATGGAGACATAGGATCTCCCTGCCGAAGGCCCCTAGAATGATGAAACGGGTCTGTCATCCTACCATTTACAAGCACAGATGAAGATGCTTGGGACACGCAATTCATGATAAGCTTAACAGAGTGGGGGTCAAGGTTGCAATCTACCAGACATTGACGAACAAAATCCCATTCCACTCTATCGTAGGCTTTTTCTAGGTCAACTTTTAATGCGAACCACCCCCATTTTCCTTTCTTCTTATTCATGGAGTGAAGCACCTCCGAAGCAACAACCAAGCACCTCTGAAAAACATAAGGACAAGGACGTATTCAAATAGCTTGAACCCTTAGCACTTGGTACTCCTCGAACATCTTCTTAGCAAGATCATCTCTAAAATTATTCCACTCATTTGTTGACCGGGCGGTTGAAATGAAATCATCATCTTCATTTATATCATCATTTGGCTCTGCATCAAGTAAGTCTTGGTCTACCTCATGTATAAGTCTTGTTTCCTCCATCTTTTACTCCCTTAAGAAATTATGGAGAATGAAACAAGCATTGATGATTCTAATTTGAGTCTTTTTATCAAATAAACTAGGATCCCTAAGTATAGCCCAACGTTTTTTTAATAGTCCTTTCAATTGTATCCCTTGCAGACGAATGACGCAAGTTAAAAAGCTCTTTCTAATTTGTGGGAGTGTTTCCTCGCCACAAATTCAAGTGATACTGAGTACCTTTGTAAGGAGCTAAGAAACCTTCACCATTTGTAAAGCCCAAATCCACAAAAAAATATCTATCTGCATCATAGAAATTTAACATTACCCTTTTGGATTTTATATGCCATCAACTAATTATAAGATAATAAGTTATAAACTCTTATTTTTTGGTACTTTTAGACCATTGGGCCTCTGGAGAGCATCACGAAGAACACGAGGGTCAGATGCAGATCCTTCCCAACCAGGTAAAATATATGTGAAACAAAGGTTGCTAGCATATTGGTGCTAATGCCTCCCTTCCTATCTCGATAACAAGCTCTATCCTCAACGGGGACCGTCATATCAATGTGTGTCCCATCAAGAGCTCCAAGAACTCCCTCAAACCACTTCCACTTGTTATCCCCGTCATAGCTAATACTTTAGTCAACTGGCTTGATATAATACTTTCCTATTTTGAGCATAGATCAAAGGACCACATGAAATTGACGGCTTATAGTCTCTCCTGAACGATCAAAGAGGGCTTGCATTGTTCTATTCTTCAAATGCAATTATTTCTTTTATGGTAAAGTTTCTTGTAGTCAATCAAAACATAATTAACAAATTTCATTAATCTTACTCCAGTAATATCACCAACAACTTTAATTCTTCTTCATCAAAATTAATCAAAACGTCAATGCACATCAAATAAAATCCAGATTTAAATTTAAATTCAACATTATATCTTCCAATTACATAGCAATGAAAAAAATATATTACCATAATAATAATACTCAAATTCACAACACAAAAAAGTCAAATTTGCTATGAATTTCATCAATGAATCATTAAAGGAAGAAGAGATTTTGCATATTATGAACCCTAATTATAACTCAACCATCAAACAATATCGCAGCAAATTCATGGTAAAAAAATTAAGAATTGAAAAACTAATCTTAGCAATGAAACTTCACAGTGTAGGAGGGGAGAGAAAGCTCATGACGAGAGAAAGTTTGAGGAGAGAGAAAGATCGCGACGTGTTAAGGGGAGGAACCACGAAGAGAAAGACGGAAAAAGAAAAATAGGCTATTGGATTTCAAATGACAAGTTGTGATATCGGATTTCAAATTCTTAAAGATGGGCTTATGTTTTAAGTAGGTTAGAATTGGGTCAATTCCAAATCCAAATGTTTGGGTTATCCAAACATGTTATTTGGCCAAATCCAGCATTTCAAATGAAACTAGTTATTAGGCCCGGGCTATGCCCCGGGTAAGAAAAAATTTCATTTATTAATATGATACTTTATGATAATGACACAAAATACAACTTAGCCTAGTGGTTAAAACTTTAGTATATGTATTTGAGGTCTCGAGATCAAACCCTATACTATGCAATTTCTTAATTTTTTTATTGTACACGGATTACATGAACTAAAACTCCCTAGGGAGAGCGCCACGTGGCACAGTTTCTTATTTTTGCACGCCTTTTAATATATTTACTACTCCCTCCGTTTCCCAAAGATCTTCCTTGTTACTACTACTACAAATACCAATGAAAATCAAGTTGTGTAGGGTGTGGGGTGGGTAAAGTAAGAGAGAGAAATGGGTTAATATAAATAAACAAATAAAAAGGACTTAAAGTAGGAGAGAGAAAGGGAGTAAATTGAATTAATAATGTAATGGTGGACCATATGATATAGACATGAGAGGGTAAAAAGGGGAAAAAAATTCAAATAAGGAATAAAGTAAAAGAGGGAATATCTTTTGGAAACACACTTAAACGGAAAGAGGGAAGATCTTTAGGAAACAGAGGGAGTAGTTATTAGGCCCGGGCTACGCCCCGGGTACGGAAGATATTCATTTATTAAAATTATAATTTAAGATGATAATACTAAATATTATTTAGTCTAGTGGTTAAGACTTTAGCGTATGTTCTTGAGGTTCCGGAATCAAACCTTACACTATGCAATTTCTAATTTTTTTTATTGTTGTCCGTTACATGGAGTAAAACTCCCTTACGGAGAGCACCACGTGGCACCGTTTCTCGCTTAGGCACGCCTTTTAATATATTAGTACTAGCATTTTTTGCACACGATGCGTGCTTGGATTTTTTTCAAAAACAGAAACTCGATTTTTTTCGACGTATGTAAAAGACAAAATTTGAACATTAGACATACAAAGTATAATTATTTTTATTTACAAAATTTAATTGGTTTAGTCTCTGTCACTTAAGTCTCTCACCAGTCTTTTTTTTTTTTTTTTTACTTTTCAAGGTCAAAATTCTATGAACAAAATAGAAATTTTATTGTATTTATCTCTGACTTCTAATATTATAATTTTTTAGTTGATTTTTGAATTAAGTACACTACTTCATATATTGTGAATAAAGTGGACACTTAGATTTCAAGTCAAATTTTTGTGAGTATGTATTGACGTTGTAGTGTATTGGTTGTAGTTTGTAAGTTAATCTTTTGGTTTTTGTAAAGTTTCATCATTTGAGTGATTTGTATAATGTCAATTATACAATTCTATGATTTTAGTTGACTTGTGAGTGATTGTTATAATTTTATTTCCAGTATTTTTATTTGAATCTCTCTTTGGTTTGTAAGTGGATTTAATTTGTAAATTTAAAAGGAAAAGGGATAAAATAGTCTCTTCATTCGGGGACACCATAGCCCCCCCTTCCCTTATATAATAGAGATATGTTGTACTTTAATTCTTGAATGATATCTTACATAAACCTTTTTACCTTTGGTAATTAATAGCTATAATATAATAGAAAGAGATAGGTCCAAATATATGTAAGAGTTTCATTATAGTGAAAGTATTAGGTCAGACCGTCTGACCCAATGCTTTCTATCAGACGGGCTCTCTCTCTCCTTATTCCTCATCGTCCTTTTGACTTCCCCTTATTCCAAACCACCTCCACAATAATGGTCATCACCGTTGCTCTGATCTCCCTGTTGAAGGAAACGTGTGGGTGACACATTTCCTCATTCTTGAAAACCAAACCCCCACAAATTTACCAACGCCGTAGTAATAGTATACTTCATTATCCTCGCAGTTTTACTTCCTTAGCCTAAGTCTTAGTATACTAACGCCGTAGTAATAGTGTACTCTCTCAAGTCTCAATATACTATCCTTTCATTATTTCCATGAAATTCCATCCATCATCGTCTTTATTTCACGTCCGTTTTACTTTCGACGACTGCCTTGGCGGAGAGAAAGCTGGAGAGGACACCATTGTTTGAGAAGAAGGTGCGATTCTCGCAGGACTCGCCATAGCTGCCGCCATGGAAGAAGGAGAGGAGAGAGAAAATGAAGGTTGATGATGAGAAATCAGTTCATTGGTCTATTCTTTCAGTTAGTTCTTTTATTCTTTCAGTTGTTTTTTTATTCTTTCAGTTAGTTCTTTTTTTCTTTCAGTTGGTTTTTGTATTGTTTCAGTTAGTTTTTGTATTCTTTCAGTTGGTCTTTTTATTCTTTCAGTTAGTTCTTTATTTCTTTCCGTTAGTTCTTTATTTCTTTCAGTTGGTGTTTTATATGTTTTAGTTGGTGTTTAAAAAAATTTGAAACCAACTGAAAAAAAAAGACTAACTGAAAAAAAATGAAAACTACCTGAAAAAAAATGAAGACTACCTGAAAAAAAAACAAAGACCAACTGAAACCCAAGTGCGTCTAACTGAAGCACAAGTGCTTCTAACTAAAGTGGTCCGACCAGTTGTATTGTGTCAGACGAGTCTGACACAATACCTTCTCTACATTATATATAGGAAACACTATAAAAAAGTAAATAATTTTTTTCCCTCGTCTAACTTCTAAATTATAATTTCACTACAAATACACCTCAGTTTTTTTCCTTGTCTAACTTCTAAATTTTGTTTGCACACGTTGATATTTAAAAATTTCCATCATTTCAAATTTGGTCCTTTTCTAAATTTTAACACTTTCAGCTTCAATTATATTTGAAATGAAATTTTGATTTTTTCATACACAATTTGATATTGGAATTTTTTTTTTCAGAAAAACAAAAATCGTTACTTTTTGCAAATTAATTTAGTTTTTTTTTTCTGAAAATGGATTTTTGCAAAAAATTGTTTGCAAAAAGTTTGATATTGTTTTGTTTTTCAAAATTTATTTCTGAATAGATACAATAGTCTCTTCATTCGGTGACACCATAGCTCCCCCTTTCCTTATATAATAGAGATATGTTGTACTTAGCTTTAATTCTTGAATGATATTTTATAGGAAAAATTGTTTTAAATAAGTCAACCTTTGCGTGATCTTCCCAATATAAGTCAAGCTATGGATTATTCCTTATTAGGTTAAGCTTGTAGTGCCATTATCTTGTTTTGAGTTTTGACCGGTTATCTTGTATTTGTGACCTGTTTTAATAAGTTACCTGGCCACGTGTTGCAACATGACAGGTTTTGCTAAAAAAAATTTAATTTTCTACCTAAAAATAAAACAAATTCATTTTTACTCTCACTCCTCCATCCTCCTCTCATCTTTCTCTGTCCTCCCCTTCACCTCCAAACACCACCACAACTCACATCTCCAAACACCAGAAAATTAACACATCACCCATCCTCTTGTTTTATTTTTCTCGCCTCTGTGAGTCCACCCACACCACCATCACCCATTTTCTCTCCTCCTCCCCCCCTCCACCGCTACCCATACCAAATCACCACCCCTCTGAACCTGCCACCAATCCACACCACCACAATCACAAGCACAACCTCACCACCCCTCTGGACCTTCTTCCTTTTGTTTTATTTCTCTCTCCTCCGTGAGAGCACCACACCACCACTCCGTCACCCCTCTCTCCTCCGCGAAGCCTCCACCGTCAACCAAGACTGTCAATATTCTTCCTCGCCTCGATTTTTTCGTCATCTTCGCTTGTTCTCAAGAATCGTGATTCTTGTCTCTCTCTCCTCCACTGGATCAAGTGGAAGAAGTTGTATTCGTGGAAATGGGCGGTGTAGGGTGATAATATATATGTTGATTTTTGGGTAACATACAGTTGATTTGGGGGTAAATTTAGGATTTAAAGGTTTTTTGATTTTCCATTTGGGGTTGGAAAGAGAAGGGTTTAACTGTTAGGGTCAGCAGCCCATGTAGGGAGAGGGGAGGACAGCAGGGAGACATAAGGGGGAGGGAGAAGAGGAGTAGCGAGAAAGATAAGGGAGAGGTTGAGTAGCACGGGTGAGGCAGAGGAAGGTGATGGCGGCAGGTAGTGGTGACGCGGGACTGGGCGCACAGACGGGTGAGTAGCACGGGGGAGGAGGAGAATGGTGATTGTTGGTGGTGGTTAGTTGATGTGAGTTGTGATGGTGGTTAGTTGGTTTTAATGGGTGGCTCGGTGGTGTATGTTGGGTTGGGGTTTGAGGGGTGGTTGTTTGATTGTGGTGGTGGGTGAGAAATAAAAAACCAAAAGAATAAAAAAAATAAGTAAGAAAAAAACATAACCTGTTGTGCAGGTTGTAAGTATTTTGCCTCAATAGAAGAAAACAGTCCTACAAGCTTAACTCAATCAGGAATAATTCATAGGTTGACTTGTTTTGAGAAGACCACGCAAAGGTTAACTTATTTAAAACAATTTTTCCTATTTTATATAAACCTTTTTATCTTGATAATTAATCACTATAATATAATAGAAAGAGATAGGTCCAAATATATGTAAGAGTTTCATTATATATAGGAAACACTATGAAAAAGTAAATAAGTTTTTTTTTCCTCGTCTAACTTCTAAATTATAATTTCACTACAAATACACCTTAGTTTTTTTTTCCTTGTCTAACTTCTAAATTTTGTTTGCAGACATTGATATTTAAAGATTTTCATCATTTCAAATTTGGTCATTTTCTAAATTTTAACACTTTTAGCTTCAATTATATTTGAAATGAAATTTTGATTTTTTCATACACAATTTGATATTAGAATTTTTTTTAGAAAAACAAAAATCGTTACTTTTTGCAAATTAATTTAGTTTTTTTTTTTCTGAAAATGGATTTTTGCAAAAAATTGTTTGCAAAAAGTTTGATATTGTTTTGTTTTTCAAAATTTATTTCTGAACATGGATTTTTTGCAAAAGTTTTGGGCAAAAAATTAAATATTGGCATTTTTTTTTAGAAAAACTAAATTTGTTTTATATGAAAATGAATTAAATTTAAGTCTGATTGTATAAAAGCCCTTTTGAACTCATTGTTGTCATCTCCATTTTTTTAACTACATAACAATTAACTAATTTCCTATTGTTTATTTCAACTAATGTGAAATAATTTGGAAGTTCGCAAATTATGCCGATGGATGAATGTGTGATATCACTGTCAAAATCTTACGTTTTTCTGAAATTTGTGTTTATAGGTAACTTTTGTGAGTAATTGTGAATGGTTCTTGAGAATAGTGATTTGTAAGTAAATTTTTGTAGTAAATATTTTTTTATGTATTGATGTTCTAGATTATTAGTTTTACTTTGTATGTTAATTTTAAGTTTTGATAAAGTTTTGTGATTATTTGAATGATTTGTAACATGATTTTCTTAATTGTATGAGTGATTTGTAAAATTTCTTCTTTTAAGTGATTTGTGAGTGAGTATTGTAAATTAATTTTTGGTAGTTTTTTTTGAGTCTCGATTTTAATTTTGAGATTTCTTTTGTAATTTAGAAAGGGAGGGGGGGGGCAAAATAGTCAGTTCAAAAGAGGACACCATAGCTCCCCTTCCCTTATATAATAGAGATAAATATAGATATACATATAGATGCTTAAATCCAAACAGACCATTATGTAATTTGTATTTTAATAGTTAGAAAGAAATGTCATTATTTAGTAATGAAATAAATTTTTAAAGTTACAACTTTTTGCTAATTATATAATTTTGGTACATTAACACACGCATCACAGTATAAATGAGTCAAAGCCCTCGTTCCCCGGGAGCCGTAATATAGTGCCTTTAACTTGAGCTGAGAACAAAAGAAACGAGAGATAAAAACAGAGAGAGTGTACAAAGAGCAGCGAATTGAGAAGCAAACATGATTATTCCAGTTCGTTGCTTCACCTGCGGCAAGGTAACATCTTTCTCTCTATGTTTGCGTGGTTTTTTAATCCCTTCTTTTCTAGGGTTTTTATCGGCCACCAAATTATTGATTTAGGGTTTTTGCTAAACCCTAGTTGATTAAGATTTTAATTAACTTTTTAATGGTTAACTTACGGTTTCAGGTGATCGGAAATAAATGGGACACTTATCTTGACCTTCTTCAAGCTGATTACACTGAAGGGTACTTTACTTCTTTTCTCATTGGTCTACTCATACTTAATAATTAGTTTGTAAATAGAAGTAATAATTTGGTTTGGATTTTTTTGATAGAATTTTGTGCAATTTTTGTTGGGTAATTGTGGTTGTGGTTTGAAATTATTTATTCATGTTATGTAATTGTTGAGCGTGGCTGAGGTTTTTTGTTGGGTTAACTGAACTTTTTGGTTTTGTGTTGTTGGAAGTTATGTGCGTCAAAGAATCGATATTTATGCTTTTTTCCTTTAGAGGGGTTCTGGGATAATATGAGTCTAAGCTGGAATTTTGAACCCTATTGTATTCCAACTCTTTGATTCTCTAATTCGGATTGGTTTGTGAAATGCTATGAAGCACGGGGACTAATGGTACTTGAGGTTTCCCTTTTCATGGAAATGTTTCTGCTTTCAAAAAAAAAACCAGCTGTTTTTGTCCTAATGAAGCCTGAAAATTGCTGGGATTCGTGGTCCATCAGGAATTTCAGCTGTTTTAATGTTACTTTGGTGAAATGCAACCTAATTGTGAAAAGTTTGGACAAACAAATGAGATTGGCATTAGAAGTTAAGAACCTCATAAAAATATGGCTGAAGTGCAGACTCAGATTTTACTACTAACAAGAGCTGATTCCAGATGTTAGAGACAGAAGCTGCTTAACTAGAGGAATTGTGTCTGAAGTAAAATAACGAATAATTAATCCATGACTTGTGCGGTTGTGCATACATTCGATTTGCTTATATCTCCATTTTGGTCTTTATATATTTGCTTGTGTGTTTACTTTTAGCTGCTAATGTACGGAGTGGGGAATCTGGTGGTGACGCTTATTTTGTTGGTACATAGGATATTTGCGTGCTTATGGATATTTGTGCTTGAGTCTTCTGTTATTCATTAAGGACTGTCTAGTAGGAAGAGTTTACCTTGGTACTGGAATGGGAGAAGCTTAGAGATCTGGTCATTGGTATACAGTTCGTATAATCTTGTGGATTAAACCAATTGAGGGTTGATGTCTGACTGTCTGTGGCTTTGTATTAGCTTTCTGCTTTCTTTCACAAGACCTGCATGATAGAAAGCGGCCAAATAGGCTACATTTCATAGTTATGCATTAATACAGGCGACAGAGTGTTGGTTT
The DNA here is from genome assembly GCF_026745355.1 of Beta vulgaris subsp. vulgaris. NCBI lineage: Eukaryota > Viridiplantae > Streptophyta > Magnoliopsida > Caryophyllales > Amaranthaceae > Beta > Beta vulgaris. Next base: position 44,016,940 of record NC_079208.1, read on the forward strand.
CAATAAAAATGCTTGCTGACGTAGAATGCTTTTGCACAGGGATGCCCTTGATGCATTGGGGTTGGTCCGCTATTGTTGCAGGAGAATGCTCATGACCCATGTCGACTTGATTGAGAAGCTCTTGAACTACAACAGTAAGTTCCCACCCTATCCTACCTTGCTCATACTCATGCACTCAGAGGACTTCTGCTCCTGTATCTGCGTACTATCTGCAATTTAGGGCATTTTATACAGCAAACATACACGTTTGAATTTTTTTTTCTCCCTTTTGTCTGTCTCTTCAAGTGTTTTATTGTTTCAGTCAAGCCGTTTGAAACTTGCTACCAACTACTTCCTCCGTTTCTAAATAAGTGCAACATAGAGAAGTGGCACACAAACCAAGGCATCTAAGGCATCTAGAGAGAGAAAGTTGGGGACCACACTTAAAAGAGAGATTAGGCAACTTAATAAAACACTAAACTAATTACCCAACAACTTTCAGCCCCACCACCTGTCACCTGTCACCCACCACACCGCCACCACCGACCACCGCCACCACCACCGGAAAACCACCCCCTAAACCAACCCTCATCCCCTTCTAAACCACCCCTGAAACCATCTTTTCAACCGAACGCATCAACCACCACCACCACCGGCATTTTACGTCTCTCCCCATCACCACCATTGCAGCAACACACGGACCACTATCAATTACCCGGAAAACATAATTCTTCTTAGATCTCAAACCTAGAAAAACCAAATAATTTTCCTCCAATTTCACACACGAATCAGTCAATAAACTCTTAAAATCCCCCAAAGTAAGCAACCCAGATGCCAATTCGAACCCCAAGAACCTGTCAAATGAGCTGCCCTTGGTGGCGTCGGGTTCGAATTGCACGAAGAACCCAGATGCCAATTTCACACACGAAGAACCCGTGGTATTGAGGATGGTGGTGGTGCCGGTTGGTGGCGTCGGGTTGGTGGTGTTTTGGTGGTGGTGTCGGGTTGGTGGTGTTTTGGTGGTTTGCATCGGGTTGGTGGTGTTTTGGTGGTGGCGTCGGGTTGGTGGTGTTGTGGTGTGGGGTTGGTTGGTTGAATTGAGGAGATGGAGAGGGTGGGTTGAGTTGTGGAGAGAGAGAGAGAGATGGGTGACTGAGATGAGGGTGGGTAGGTTGATTAATTAATGGTTTTTAGGTTGGTAGTTGATAGATTAATTAAGTGGTTGAGGGAATTAAGTAATGGCATTTCTGTAAATAAAAGGAAAAAACTTTCCATTTTGAGCTATGGTGCACTTGTTATGACAATTCCTAAAATGGGAAATGTTGCACTTATTTAGAAACGGAGGAAGTATATATTATATGTATGTGTGGTGTTGTCCAGACTTGATTGTCAAGAGAGTATGCATTCTTAAGTAGTTCATATGCAGTATTGGATACGAACAGTGGATCATAGTATAGTAGCTTGTGTTTTAGAGCATTAGACGATCCCTCTCATTTGGTTACCATGCTACAAGCCTATTTTTACCTTGTATAAGAGGTCATCCTATGCAGAATTATCCTATTGGTTTGTGTGGTTATCCCAAATCTTCTATCCTGGTAAACAAAGTCATGGTGAAAATCCTAGTAGTATTAGTTTATCGCAATGTACTTGTTTGAACCTTGAGTAGAGTAAAATTGCTTCTATGATAACCCTCTCTTCCATAACTTGCAAGCAAAGGGAATATTGTATGTTCTTTCCTTGCTTTAAGAATACGAGTTTTGGACTTGGGACTTGGGAGTATAGTTTTCACTCAGTTTCTAAAACCATTTTATTTTTCCATTACCTGATTTGCTTTATGTCTCCATTTGATTGGGTGGAATCAAGAATTATATATACTATTGTTTATGCTTTCAATTGAAAAGAACTTGACTCTTGTAGAATTTCAATAAATGGCTTGGGGGAAAAACTTTTCTATTTAAGTGGTCTAAGGACAATGGTTGGATTCTTGCTATATGGCCCTAAGAACACAAGCCATATTACATGAGAGGTGACTTTTTGACTTGGTTTGGAAATAAAGATACTAAGAGCTGAAAATCAACTTCTCTTGAAGATTGAAAATAGTAACCTCTGATTTAATTTAATTTTACCAGGAAACACTCTAATATATGTCTAATTGACGAGAGCCTGGTTCTGCATTTCCACTTCTTACCTTTTGGAAATTGGGTTCTTGCTTTCTTATTTTGGAGAAGGGGGCGGGGATTAGTACTGGATGTGACAGCACATTGATGTGTTTTTTTCTCTCTGATGTCTCTCAACTCAGAATCCTCTTTTAACATTTTATCTTCGATTTATAATTAGAAATTTGATCTCCTAAGTAATCTTCATATGTATGCTATTTGACCCGACTTGTTCTGTGCAGCTCTTGACAAGTCTGATACTAGTTAATGAAGCTTGTGGAGGCAGCGGTAGAACAGTATTTTGGTGGGGGAACAGCACTTGCTGAACAGTATTGGGGTAAATTTTGGTGGGTTAGAGCTATGGTTCTATGATAATTGTAATGATACTGGATGTGACGATGAAATGTTATCCTGAGTAGTAGACATTGTGGTCTATTGATTTCATGAATTATTGACCATCTACTAATCTAAAAAAAGATGTTCATGTCATGACAATTTGTCACTATCCTCTTTTTCTTTAGAGGAGACACTATCCTCCATTTTCAGTTGCTATAGTTGAACATTCATTTCTTCACGGTAATGTTTGGATTGGGATAATGCATTAAAAGGTTGGTGAGAAGTGAGAACAATATGTTTTACAGTTGCCAAAAAAACAATTAGCTTGCAACAATAACTGGTAATCATAAATTAGATGTGTTCTTTGCTGTAAATTAGAAGCCAGAATCTCGCTGAAGCCCAGAGAGAAGAACAGGACATGTTTCTTTGAGAAGATCTTCGTGTTTTTCTTTGGCAAAATGTGAACCTGATTTTAAGTGAAGGTGAAAGGCTTTTGTTTCCTTTGAGAAGAGACGAGGTTTAAGAGCACAAAAAAAGTATAACCTTGCATTGTTGTACTTCATCAGTTTCTACATTTTTTTTTTTGTGAAAAGTGGCATAGCATAGCATAAAATTAAACCGAGTTTTGGCCTAAAAGCCTACAACAATTCGACAATAAAAGGTTCATACAAACATTAGGGGTTTGGGGAATCATCCTAACAACATTTAAGCAAGGCAGGTGCCTCTTACTCTCTCAAGTAAGGTAGTTTGCTATTTTGTTCTTGTCACGCCTCAAGTGTGCGCACTTGACTTCCTTGAACTCTTGTTTGCATGCCCTATATTTTTTCAACATATTACAATAAGCATCATTACGGATTATATCTTGCGCAATTAATTCAATAGCTTTCGAATTGTCTGAAAGTATAGTTACAAAATCATAGAATTCATGTTCTGCTAGGGAAAGTCCCTCGATGATGCCAAACAATTCAGCCATCAACATATCTGAAAAATAACAACATTTTTCTGAAATTTCAGGACCCAATCTTTTCTAGAGTCTCTAAGCCATCCACTAATGCCCGCATGTTCAACGCACCCGACAAAGGATGCATCTACACTGATCACAACACACTGGGGAGGAATGATACTTGGATTATACAGGGACAAGTTAGGGGCGGTCGGAGATTTTTGATGAGCGGAGGAGTTAAATTCCGCTGAAAGAAAAAAGGCTCTTTTACGAAGGTGTTCCGGTGATGGAGTGGGGGTAGTTTCAAACAATTTCTTATTTCTGGCGATCCATATTTCAAGACACATGAAGGGAAAGAACAGAAGCCATTGGGTGCCTTTAAACAAGCCAGTATTACGAAGGTTTTTATACAACCAGTTCTCGCGAGTACCCCGAGGAGGGTTATGTTGAATCTGCATATGGCCCCAAATTTCGCGCACAAGGTTGCAATCCTAAGCACATGAAGAACATCTTCTAATTCATTACCATCCATAGTACAAATAGGGCTACTAATAATTTTCTAATGTATAACATATTTTGGGTGGGTAATTGATCTAGCCAACTTAGCCATATGAAAAACTTCAGCTTTGGAGGGTAGCAACCTTTCCAAATCCAAGAAAAATCATGACAATCCCTCCCCCTATCCCCTATTACGGCATTGAATGCTTTGGTCAAGGAAAAAATATTTTATTGGGTAAAAGAGGAGTAGGGGGTCTGAGTCCTGCGATGGACTCCATACCAGGCTTCTAAGCCTTTCATGAATGTCCTCCGGGAGCATAATGGAAATATCACTACCATCCCACTCCCCGTTATTTCAAACATCTCGCACCGTAGCCATGTTATCCTGTTTAGTTAGGGACCCTTCTATCAAATCTCTCAAATCCCCACTTCCCAACCAATTATCATGCCAAAAGGAGGCTACCGTCCCATCACCTAGGTTCCATTAATAGCTAGTTTAAGAAGAGCCCAACCTTTGCCTATCTTTGCCATATTTGAGAGCCGTTACCAAACTATTAGTAATGTGTTGGTTCTTAATATACTTAGATTTTATGCAATCTTGGGCCAAGTTTGAAAGGCCTTGACACATTTGCCAACATAGCTTAGCCATAAGGTATGTATTGAGGGCTCTATGTTCTCGGAATGCCCAAACCACTCTTATCTTTAGGAAGGAAGGTACACTCCTTTGAGATTAAGGATGCGTTTGGTAGGGTGTAAAATATTTTCCATGAAAATGAGTTTTCATTTTTCGCTCATTTTCCGTTGTTTGGTTTGGTAAAGGGTGTAAACAAGCTTTCCATCAAGGGAGCTCTAGGTGTAAATCATTTTCCTTTAAAAAAGAAGGGAAAACACATTTTCGTCCCTCTTTCTTAGCAACCTTTTACTCTCCTTTTATCCATCCTCTCCCTTCCCTTTCCATTTTTCTCTTTTCCATAATTTTTTTTACATTGAACTAAACAAAGGAAAATTAGCTTTGTATTTGAATTTTCCATTGTAAAATATTTGAAAAAATTATTTTAAATAAGCTAACCTTTAGGCTAACTTCGCAAAACAAGTGATTCTTTGGATTATTCTACAGTAAGCTAAACTTTTAAGCGTATTTTCTAAAATTTGACCTAATGACAACCTGTTTTATAGGTTAATACGCCAGGAGATAAGGCTACCACCAAGAAAGATGGCATAACCAGTGGTATAACGACAACTATCCGGACAACCTGCCCCAATCAGCATCAGAATATGCAATCATGATGGACATGGTTTTAGAGGGGCGAAGCCAGAGACCATAGTCAGATATACCCTGCACAGATTGAGAAGGTGTAATAGAGGATATTAAGGATATCCTCGTCATTATACTTATATATTGATATTATATATATATATGAGCCCAGGCACCCTCATTAGGGTAAGTCGTATCATTATTTTCTCACAGACAACCAGATCATTCAAGGGAAAATTCCTCAAGTACCCCTGAAGTTTGTTGTAATTCTTAAATTACCCCTCGTATTTGGGGAATTCCTCAAATACCCTTGAGGTTTGTATTTGTACTCAAAATACTCTTACTCTTGACGAAACCGTAACACCGTTAACTTTTTTTTTTCTCTCTCTCTCTCTTTAGTTTTCTCTCTTTCCTCCTACCATCCTCCATTGATGAACCTCGAAACCTTCAAGTGCTCTCTGTGATCTCCTCCCACCTCCATGCCATTCTCCCTCCTCCTGATCTTCATCTGCCTTCGTCCATCGATTCTTCGTCCATCAATTTTTTGATGATTCGATATACTTTGTGCGAACCTCCAACACACGACCACCACTAGAGGTGGCAGCACCACCAATGCATCAGCAGGGGAAAGGGAGAACTAGGGATGGCAACGGGTGGGATTTGGGTCGGGTGAGCCATCACCCGCATCCATCACCCGGTTAGATTGACTCTCATCCATTCATCTATCACTCGCTTTACCCATCACCCGAAATCCATCCATCCATCATAACCGGGTGATTCGGGTGGGTCGGGTGATTAACGGGTGAAAAGTCTAAATATCAAATTTAGATTATAACTATTAAAAAAATAATGTACCCAATTTCCACCTACACTTTCCGAAATCATAAATAAATACGCTGATGTTTTTGGCATAAAGAAAAGGTGATGTCGCACCATACAAGTTTTAGGAAGTCGTCTTCACAATAATAAAGTCTCGACAACAATATGAGTTTCAAAAATAGGAGTTTGAACAAAAAATTATTAAACGGATGGATAATGGGCCATGTTCTTAACCGGGTGGTGGATCGGGTGGTGGGTGAGAAATGGTCACCCGGATCCGTCACCCGGTTCACCCGTCACCCACTCTTCATCCGTTTATTACGGTTTTCACCATTTTATTTAAACAGGATGGAGCAGGTTACTGGATATCCACTGGATATTGCCATCCCTAGGGAGAACATAATGTAGCATCACCATCAATGGTAGACACAACAACACCGACGACAAACACACGCGAATAGATGAGGGAGAATTCGAGTAGCACGCACAGCTCCGGCGGTAGCTGCAACAACGGTAAGAGAAGAGGTGGGACCAGCGACACCAACGCAGAAACGGCACGGAAGAAGAAGAATCTCCGGCGAGATCAGTGTTCAGCGAAAATGGAAGCAGGGGGAGGACAAAAGAGAGCTGCGGGGGAAGATGATTTTTGAATTAATTTATCAAACTGAATCTGATTTTATTTTTTTAATTTAACAAACTACTCGAAAATTCAAGAAAAATAATAATGGGGGATGGTGGGAGGAGAAAGAAAATTCCGAGGTTTAGAATGTCACAAATGGAGGATGGTGGGAGGAGAGAGAAAACTTGGAGTATCATCAATGGAGAATGGTGGGAGGAAAGAGAGAAAACTGAAGAGAAAGAAAGAAAACGCTAACGACGTTAGGGTTCCGTCAAGAGTAAGGGTATTTTGAATAAAAACACAAATCTTAGGAGTATCTGAGGAATTTTTCAAATGTGAGGGGTAATTTGGGAATTACGCCAAACCTTAGGGGTACCTGAGAAATTTTTCTATCATTCAAAGCTAAATTCTTTTTTGCTAATAAATGAGCAACTAAGTCCGCGAATTTGTAGGTGGTCCAAAGACCACCTAGAGCATCATGCTCTCTATGCAAAACGCATAAAATGAAGAACAAAACGCGATGTACATGCATGATTTGTAGGTGGTTTTGCCGCTAAAACTAAACAAATTCCTTAAATTATGCCGGCATGTACATGCATCGGTTTAAAAATCTTGAAAGTTATCTTATCATCTCCCACATCAGGTGGAAGGGCTTTCAATTAATAATAATAATAATAATAATAATAATAATAATAATAATAATAATAATAATAATAATAATAATAATAATAATAATAATAATAATATCCTAAGCTACATCACAGCATGTGCATAGTATTCCAATTATCAAATATTTGTTTTATTATCTAGAAAATATGTTTTTTAATTAATTTAAATGGGTAAATATTTTTACTATAAATATTTTCGATGTCACACCACTCACAACTACTCACAAATGTTCTTTTATGAATAACAACAAAAAAATTTTTAAAATACTTGATTTTTTTACCTAAAATATATGTTCTTTACCATTATACTATGTTTTTTTTTCAAGTATATTTTTTTTTACCTAGAAAGTATGTTCTTTAAAAAAATTATGATTACCTATTTTTTATGTGAATGAAAATTATACAATTCTTGATATTGAAATTCATGTTCTTTTTTAGTACTCATGTTCCTTTATAGTTGGAGATTAAACACCATATAAATTACAAGAAGAACATGTGTATATAATACTCGAGAAACAAAAGACTATTATAAATTCATAAACATAAAAATAAGCATGAAAAGAACATTAAGGTATAAAACAAAGAACACCATATTATTGTAAAAGAACATAAGCATATAAGACTTTATAGCTTTCAATTTTTTTGTTTTATTTTTCCACTTCTCTGCCTGTCATTTTCATTACTTGTTTTTTTAGTCCTTTGTTGAAGAATGCATATCAAGCATTTTTTGTTTCTGAATTACATATTTACATATGCATATGTTCTGTAATTCTTTTTATGGTGTTCTTTATTTGATATTTTCATGTTCTTTTTATGTTTATTTTCATTTTGTTGTGATTTTTTTTTAATATTTTGTATTTCAAGTCTTATATGCTTATGTTATTTTATAATTAGTATGATGTTCTTTGTTTGGTACCTTGATGTTCTTTTGTATGTTTTTATTCATTTTTGTGATTTTAAAAAAAAAATTATAATTTTTTTTTGTTTCTTAAGTCTTATATGCTTATGTTCTTTTACAAAATGAATTTTTGGAGGTTATACCATTTTTTTATATTTTCTTTTCTTCGAATTGCGTTTGATATTCAAGATTATGCATTTTGGAGTAGGACCACGTAGAGGAAAGTGGTCTCTAGTCCACCATCCACGCTTTGTATGGGTGGTGCTACTATAGGAGAGAGAAAGATGCGAGAAAGAGAGAAATCCTAAGTTTAAGGTGGAGCTTTGGGTGGATTTTGTGATGATGTTTGGAAGCGACAGTGGTTGGGTGGTTGATTCCACCATGCAGCAACTCGAACCATGATGGATGATGATGATGAGGATGATTGATGATATTGATTCAAGATGATAGTGATAATTTATATGGACTTGATAGTAATTACTGGACCTGATGCTAATTCACTTGATTTATGAAAAAAAGAGTCATTATATAAAAATAAATAAATATAAAATATGAGTAGATATAGATTGTGAAGTCTGACTATGTGGAAAAAAAAGTTACTATATCACAAAGTAAAAAAATTATCATGATAAACAATGTAAGAAAAAGTGACTATATTAAAAAAAACGATCACTATGATAGATAGTAACTATATAAGGTTAGTATATGAAAAAAGGGGACACTATGGTAAATAAGTGGTTTTGATCCACAATAATATTATTGTAGACCACGCAAGACTAACTCTCGCTTGTGATAGCTGAAAACATGATATTCCTCCTTTAGTGCATCAAGGGTTGCAGTACGTGGTGGTGGCAGGGTATGCAGGTACGGTATAGGAGGAAGAGAGAGAGGCAGTGGTGGTGATTTTGATAGAAGAGCCCAGAAGCAAATGATGCCTAAGGAGAGAGGAAAGGGGTTTGGGTAAAGTCAAATATAAATTTAACAAGTTTAATTACCGGTCAATCTGGTAAACCGTCATTAAACTTAATAAAACCTAATGATGATACAAAGTTAGCTTGCTCAGGGTTAATCAAAAGTTTGCCTTATTTCGAGAAGATCACACAAAAAGCTTTTTTAAACAATTTTTCCAAAATGTTTTACATGAGATTACATTGAAAATATTTTACATCCAACCAAATGGAGCCAGTGCAAACAATTCTTCCCCTCCTTTTCTCTCCAAAGAAAATTATTGCAAATTTTATCTAAGTCCGAGAGAGTGGAAATGGGGAGGAAATTTGCTTGCATATAATAGTTAGGAATGGTATATAATAGTTTCTACACTTTACTTCAACCTTTTTAAAGATTCACAAAATATTTTGAAGCTTATTTATTAAAATTTACAATGCCTGCACTACTAAATAGACGCCATTAATTTTGTTTACTTTTTGCAATATAGTGAAACTAATTTAACTTATAAATATTCCCTCCAAAAGTACTATGTATAAGTTAAAACTAGTTTCACCAGATAACAAAAACTAACAAAAATAATGGTGTCTAGTTAATGTGGGCACATTGTGCATTAAACAAAGGGAAATTCAAGGGGATCGTGTGAAATATTAAAAAAATTGAATTACAATATAAAAAATGAAGAAACACATAGTATAACATAGAGAAATTCAAAATAAAAATTAAAGGTTATATGATTATTGGAACTCTTAGAAGGGAGTCTTAGCTAGAGATTTTTTTAATATTTTGAGAGTGTTACACAATAATGTGCCCAAGACTTTACTTAAGTCTTGAGAAATTCTTGAAAATCAAGACTCTATGCTTTACATGAGTTATATTGTACCACCAAACAATTACTTTTCTTGTCCAATTAAATTGCGCTATGCCAATACTATATGGAACTTTTTTTTCACGAGTCTGAGAAATAAACTAAAAGCTAGAGTAAATTTTGTGAGTTTGAACAATAAAAAAGTTAATGAAAAAATCTTATGTGGCATAGTCTCTACTCTCTAGACTAGAAGAAAATCTGACGGATAAACAAGGTTGAGATTTTCCATAGTATGGGAGTGGAGTCTTGCACCGAGGTTCCTTCCAAGACTTGCAATAAAGAATTAAATTCTTGGAGAGGGTAAGTTTACAAACTATGACAAAAACTCCCAAGAAACAGTCAACACATTGTTGCTGCCCAATTTCACACCAACTTGTTGCAAGCTTGTGTATTTTTATTCAATTTTTTCACCAAATACCCCCGACAAATCACAAAATTCACCATATACCCTCAATGTTTCAGATATTCACCATATACCCCTGAGTTTTCAAAACTGTGCACAATCTACCCTTTTTCTAACGGATATTAAGTCACTATTAGCTTTAATTACGATATTGTAAATATTAACCCATAACCCTAAACTCCTAATCCCTAAACCCTAACCCCACCCCTAACCCTAACCCCCCTGCCAGCCTCCACCACCTCCCCCTTCCCCCCACCCCAGCCCCCACCCCTCCCCTCCCCTCCCCTCCCTCCACTCCACTCCACCGCTGCAACCCCCAGCCCCTTCTTGTCGATTTCCCTAGCCCCTCCCCGCCGATTTCCCCATCCACCCCTCCCCTCCGAATCCCCCTACCCCCATCCTCCCTCGCATCCCCCGTCTCCCCCTAACCCCGACAGCCCTCACCCCCACCCCCTCGAATTTCCGCAACCCTCATTTGAAGTTAATAGATGAATTTCGCAGCCCCCCTTCGAATTATCCCCTCCTTGAATTTTCGGAAATCAAGCGAGAGATCTGAAACCAGAGAGGCGCGAGAATGAGAGAGACGCTGAGCATGAGAGGGGGTAATTCGAAGGGGGGATGGGGGTTACTTCAGCTCGCTGGAGAGAGAAATCGTGATGCTGGCATTTTGCATCAGGGAGGGGTGGGGGCCGGGCTGGCAGAGGGGAGGAGGCAGGGTGGGGGATGAGCTGGCCGGGGGGAGGAGGTAGGGGTAGGGGATGCGACGGAGTGGATGGGGCTGGGCTGGCAGGAGAGAGGGGGAAGGGGGTTGCGGCGGTGGAGGGAAGAGGGGAGGGAAGGGGGAGGGGGTGGGGGTGGGTTAGGGATTAGGATTTAGATTTGGATTTAGTATTTTAGTGTTAGGGGTTAATAATGGCAATATCATAAATAAAGCTAACGGTGACTTAACGTCCGTTAGAAAAAGGATATATGGTACACATTTTTGAAAACTCAGGGGTACATGGTGATAATCTGAAACATTGATGGTATATGGTAAATTTCGTGATTTACCGGGGGTATTTGGTGAAAAAATCGATTTTTTATTTGTATATATTTACACTCCAACGGTGATAAGTTGTTAGGAGGTTGTTTGACCTTTTTTTAAAATTATTTATTATTAGGTATTATTATATATTCGAAATATATTTTCTCATGACATTAGTATATATCTAATATTAAATAAATATAATAAAAATAACAAAAAGAGTCACGAATTAAAACGAGTTGATAGTTGACGTGGCACAATCTAAAGTTTGGATTGACGGTGATGGATAAACTCACCCTAATCATGGGGCCTTTGGTTCATATAGTGGTATGAATTTGGAATCAAGAATGAAACCAAGGTGGCACAGGTTTGGAACTTGATACCTAATACCATGTGTTTGGTTTTATTTGGGAATGAAAAATTTTCTATTTGATACCTTGAGGTATTGGTATGAGCCATATCCACCTCCCCTTGTGTTTCTAAACCCCATACCTTATGGATTTGAGGTATTGGTTTTGAATCTATTAATTTTGTGTTGGTGTTCACTCACCTTCAGCATCAGGCCCAAGTCAGCAGCAAGCTACAGATCAAGCCCAAGCCAGCAGCAAGCTACAGATCAAGCCCAAGCTACATAAAGATCAGCCCAACTTCAATATTACAGCTCAACTTTTGTTTGTTAGAAAGTTTGTTAAAGTTGTTATAACAACTTTCTGTTTCTCTAGCTTGTAATAAGAGGATATGTTTTAGATCAGTATAAATAAACTCCTCATGATATAAGATTCATTCATTCAGAATTATTACACAAAAGCTTATTCTTTCTCTCTATATATTCAATCTACTTTCATTCACATTTCTATGTCTGAAAATAAGGCAGATTATTCTTTGAATGTGAAGTTCAAACTGTGATTAGTTTGCAAACTTCAATACGGTATCAGAGCAAAATTCGCATAAATTCTTTGATTTCGCTTCAGATTTTGAGTAGAAATTCATCCGGATGTTATCATACAAACTTTCACAATCTTAGGTTTGTTCTTATCATCATTCTCTGTTTTCTTTTGAATTTTCTTCATAATCTGGCGAATCCTTTCTTCTTTGATCAAGTTCTAGTTAGCTTGAATCAGTTCTTGAAATTTCAAGTGGTATTGACTTGAAATTGTTTGTCAAAATTTTTATTTCAAGTGGTATTGACTTGAAAACTCTGTCGATTCTGGAAATCAAGTGGTGTTGACTTGATAGTTAATTGATTCTAGATAATCAAGTGGTATTGACTTGATAATCATTTCTTGATTGATCATTTAATTGATCATTTTTGTGGTAGATTGTTCAAAATTTCTTGAAATTGTTTCTGTTAATTCTTCATTTCAAGTTGAAAATGGCTGACATTCCTGAAAGCAATTCAAGCAACCTCTTCTTCTTTACCTCCTACACAAGATTCAACTAGCATTTACTTCATATATCCCTCTAAAAATCCTATTGTTCCCCTTGTATCTGAACATTTCAATGGAGTAGGATATGGAGAATGGAAGAGGAGCATGATTATTGCTCTTTCTGCTAAGAATAAAATGGCATTTGTTGATGGATTAGAAAAGCCACCTGAAACTGACAGATGTTACAGTGCTTCGGAGAGATGTAACAATGTTATAATCTCATACATTTTGAGGTCTCTTGACACTAGTATAGCAAGAAGTGTAATATATTGTACTACTGCAAGAGAGATTTGGCAAGATTTAGAAGAAAGATTCTCTCAAAGTTCAGGTCCTCAACTGTATTCTTTACAACAAAATCTTCATGATCTCACTCAAGATCCATCTGATTCAATTGCTGAATTCTTCACTCAGATTAAGAATATTTGGGATGAATTAAGTGTTGCAAATCCTATTCCCATTTGTAGATGTACTGGTTGCACATGTGGAATCACCAGGAAGATTTTAAAACAACAACAAGAAGAGAGGCTGATACAACTATTGATGATGAAAATTGATAACAAATACAACAATGTTAGAAGTAATCTTTTAATGATGCAACCACTTCCAAACGTTCAACTGGCTTACATGCTACTTAGTCAAGAAGAGAAACAGAGACAAGCTAGTGCATTAACCTCTGAGAGCATGGGACATATGGCTTTCACAACATATGATCAGAGAGAAAGAAATCAAGCCTAAAACGCACATAAACTCTCAGCAAACAATAAAAGTTTTTCTTCTACAGGAGGCTTTTCTTGTGACTTTGGTCATATGGCAGGACATACTAAAGGAAAATGCTATAGGGTACATGGATTTCCACCAGGATATGGTTCAGGAAAGGGTTATAAAGGTAAAAGTAAAGGGAAAAGAGTAGCTGTTGTTGCTCATGGTGATCCTGAAATGGAAAGTATTGATGATGAAGAAGATGCTCCTATCTCTATCAGTCAATACAATCATTTACTTCAGCTCATCAATAAACAAACATCTGAAGTTCAGAAACAATACCCAACCACTCATGAATTACAAGGTGCAAGTGCTCATGTAGCTGGTACTTGCTTACTCTCTTGCTCTCATTCAAAATGGATTGTTGGCAGTGGTGCTAGTAACCAGATTTGTTCTAATTTAGAACTCTTTGCAACTATTCACCCTTTACAGCCACTCCTAATACTGTTACTATAGCTGATGGCAAGACAACAATAGTAGAGAATATTGGCACAATTTTTTTGATAATGGCATTAAACTTAACAATGTTCTCCATGTCCCAGGATTTAAGTTTAATCTTATATTCACACACAAATTACGCAAAAACTTATCATGTGAAGTTGTTTTTTCTCACAATAAATGCATAATTCAGGGTCCCAACATGAATCCTTCCCAAGTTCTTGGTGAACTACACTCTGGTTTGTATGCAGTGGAAGATAAGTCTAACCTGAGTAATATTCAAGATGGTGCAGCATGTACAACAACCCTTGAAGATGCCAAGTTATGGCACTTGAATTAGGGCATATGCTTTTCAATAAACTCCACTTTATTAACAGTTGTTATACAAACAATGTTGCTTGTGATACTATTTGTTAAATTTGTCCAAGAGCTAGACAACCTAGAGTTTCTTTTCCTAAAACTTCTTCTTCTACAATTGTTAAACCATTTGAATTGTTACATGTTGATGTATGGGGGCCTTATAAGGCTAAAACTCGTGATGGTTATAACATGTTTCTCACTATTGTAAATGATTTTACAAGACATACTTGGGTGTTTTTAATGAAACAAAAGAGTGATTATGTTAACATTCTTTCCATGCTTCTTGCTGTCATTGAAACACAGTTTAATGCTCATGCTCTTTGCATAAAGACTGACAATGCTAAAGAGCTATGTGACTGAGGGAAATATCTTGCAGCTTTACAGAGTTAAAGGCATCCTACATCAAAGAAGTTGTACTGACTCCCCACAACAAAATGGTGTTGTGGAGAGAAAACACAAACATCTTTCAGAAACAGCAAGAGCTTTGTTTTTTAGGTCAAGAGTTTCTACAAGATTTTGGGGAGAATGTTTACTTTGTGCAACACATCTCATAAATAGAATGCCTCTCAGCAATGTTCATTTTCACTCCCCTTATGAGCTTTTACATGGTCATATACCTTCTCTCAACCATTTAAAAGTCTTTGGTTGCCTATGTTATGTTTCCACAATCAAAACACACTGATCAAAATTTGAACCTAGAGCCATACCTTGTATTTTTTTAGGCTATCCTTCAGGGCAAAAGGCTTACAAGGTACTCCCTCCGTGTTTTATTAGTTTACCCCTTTTGACTTTTGACACTATTCACATACATGACTTTGACTATCTTTTGCAATTTGTATTTAAGGAAAAATATAGTCATGTGAGATCTTACTTCTTGGATTCGTCTCAATGTGCATTATCCAAATATCAACTTTTTGTAATTTTTGCTTATCGAAAATTAGAGATATTAAGGTTCAAATTAGTATCTCGGCAAATGTGCCCCAAAGAAAGGGGTAAACTAATAAAAGATGGAGGGAGTATATGATTTAGAAAATCATAAATTTATCACTTCTAGGGATATCATATATCATGAGAAACATCTTCCATATCACTTCTCTTCTACACCTTCTTATCATACCTTTGATCCTTCTTCCAAACCTATTTCTCCACCTATTTTCCTACCTGCTCACACTACCTTTGACATGGAAGATTTTCTTGATATCCCTAATCCTTTCGTAATCTCTACTTCACTAACTTCATCTTCTTCTCTTTTTTCTCCTTCTATTTCACATCATATTCCTTCTACATCATCTACTACTGTTTCTACTGATCCTACTCCCACCTCTCCTCCACCACCCAGAATTTCTACAAGACCTAAATACACACCCAAATACCTTGATTCTTATGTTTGTGCTGCACAACAACTTACTTCTCATTGGTGTAACATTGTCCTTTATGATCATCTCCCTCAATCAAGTAAAGCTCTCATCAGTATAACATGCTCTTTAGTTGAACCTACAAGCTACCTAGAAGCTTCTCAAGATGATGGTTGTGTTCAGGCTATGCAAAAAGAACTCACTGCTCTAGAAAACACTGGTACCTAGGAACTTGTTCCTCTACTAAAAGGCAAAAAGGCTATTGGGTGCAAATGGGTGTTCAAGGTTAAATTGAAGGAATTGAAGGATGATGGTACTTTGAAAAGATTAAAGGCAAGGCTGGCAGCCAAGTGTTTTACACAGAAGTATGGAATAGACTATGCTGAAACATTTTCACCAATAGTAAAAATGGTTACTGTTAGATAGGCCTGTCAATCAGGTCGGGTTGGGTCGGGTTCGTGTTCGGGTCAAGTAAAAACGGGTTGAAAACCCCCCAACCTGAACCTGATCTATTTTAATTTTCGGGTCAATATCATCAACCCTAACCTGATATGAAAATTATCAGGTCAACCTGACCTGATCTGTTTGACCTGAATTTTTTTTAAACGGGTTGTAAATGGGTCAACCTGAACCTATTTAACCCAGTTTTTTCAGGTTGACCCGACCCATATAACCTGATTTTTTTTTCAAAACAATTGCATAGTTCATAATTGGGCCTTGAAATTTCATCAAAGTATTAGGCTATTAGCTAACCAAGTTTATACTTGGCAATATCAAGTACTTCTACCAAGTTCTAGCTAACCAAATTAATACTTGGCAATATTACAAACCAATTTAACAAAGTTTTATAACATAAAACAACATTAATGTATCCTTAATGTTTTAGACTTATACAACCACAAGTCCACAACTGCAAACAAACATTGTTGAGGTTTCACAGCATTTGTAGGAGTGGAGTCAATCTCGTCCTCTGCCTCTGATGAGAAAAAAGGAAAATAAACAGAACATTAATACTAATTGGTAGGAAAAATAGCATAAAAAAATTAAACAGAAAATAAATAACATTAAACTGGAAAAACAGCATAGAAAAATTAAACAGAAAATGAATAACAGAACATAAAACAGAGAATTAAACATAAAAATAGAAAATTAAACAAAAAAAAGAACATTAATACTAATTGGTAGGAAAAATAGAAAATAATATAGAAAAATAACATGAAACAGAAAAATAGCATAAAAAAATTAAACAGAAATTAAATGACATGCAGAACATTAAATAGGAAAAAAATAGAACATTAAACAAAAAAAATAGAAAATTAAACAAAAAAAAAAACAGTATACTAAACAGAAAATAACATAGAAAAATAAATGACAAAATACGAAAAAAACGGAAGACAAAATATGAAAATCACATAAATAACAGAAAATAAATGACAAAATACGAAAAAAAAGGGTCAAAATACGAAAATCACATAAATAACAGAAAATAGCAAAAAAAAAAACGAAAGAAAATAAATGAGAATAAGAAAATAAAGGACAAAATAAGAAAAAAAAAATTGACAAAAGAAGAATACCTTGAAGAAGAGCAACGAAATTGCGACTTTTCAAGACGAAATTGAGAGACTTATTGCGACTTTGCGAGACGAAGAACATCAAATGTTGAAGAAGAGCATCGAAGAAGACTGAGAGAGAGAGTGAAAGACTGAGAGATTTCACTATGAGAGAGAGAGAGAGGCGTTAGAAATTAGGGTTAGGAGAGAGAGAGAGAGACTAAGAGAGAGAGTGAGAGTTGAGAAAGAAAGGGGCTGGGGAATCTTTTAGGGTTAGGAGTTAGGAGACTGAGAGAGAGAAAGAAAGTGTTAGAAATTTAGTTATTGGGCTCGGGAAATTTTTTGGGCTGGGAAATCTTTTGGGCTGCGCAAAGTGGCAAACACCAATATTTTTTTTTTAGTTCGAGAATTCGGGTCAGGCGGGTCATGGTCAGGTCAAAAAATTCGACCTGAACCTGACCCATTTAACTTTCAGGTCGGGTTCAGGTCGACCCATTTAACTAATCAGGTTGAAAACCTCAACCCAAACCCGCTATTTTCAGGTCGGGTTATCGGGTTGGGTCAGCTTTTGCCAGGCCTACTGTTAGATGCTTGCTTGTTGTTGCAGCTTCAAGAAATTGGCATATCCATCAACTTGACATAAATAATGCCTTCCTCCTAGGGGTGATAATGAGCCTGACAAGCTCGCGAGCAGCTCGGGCTCGGCTCGGTCAAAGCTCGGTCAAAGCTCGGCTCGAGCTCGGGCTCGGCTCGAGACTTAAACGAGCCGAGCCGAGCTAGGCAAAGCTCGGCTCGTAAAGCTCGTGAGCAGCTCGTTTATTATTTTATATTAAAAAAATATTCTTATTAAAAAAATATTTTATATTAAAAAATATTTATATTAAAAAATTTAATACTAATTTATATTTAATTAGATTACAAATTATATATTTTAATTTGTGATCCAACTTCACCTCTACTCCACTAGGCACTAAAGTCCCACATTGGTTAAGAAAACAAGGATCAACCTTATTTTCTTTATAAATAGCTACTATTCCTTACTTCAACTTAAAGTTTAATTTTGTATCTCCTTGGTTGGGAAACAAAAACTATACTTTATTTTCTTCATAGAGGGAATGAAGTATAATTTTAAATAGTTGATTATTTAATCATTAAAATATTTGATAATTTTTTCTTTAGCAAAACATGGAGTCCCACATTGAAATTTTAACAATGCTAGGAGGGATTCCAAGTTATAAAAGCATATGTAAACAAAACAAGGGTATAATGAGTTTGTTTTCTTAACAAAACATGGAGTCCCAATTGAAATTTTAGCAATGCTAAGAGGGATTCCAAGTTATATAAGCATATGTAGAATGAGTTTGTTTATCTTAAACAAAACATAAAGTTCCACATTGAAATGGGGATAGTGAGTTTGTTTTTCTTTAACAAACCATGAAGTCCCACATTGAAATCTTAGCAATGCTAAGAGGGAAATCAAGTTATAAAAGCATATGATGGGTGAGTGAACAAGCTCACCTACTTCGAGCCAAGCCGAGCTCATTAGTCGAGCCTAAACGAGGCTCGCGAGCCGAGCCTAAACGAGCTCGCGAGCCGAGCTCGAGCCCCAAATTTCCATCACGAGCCGAGCTCGAGCTCGGCTCTCCCAAGCTCGGCGAGCTCACGAGCCGAGCCGAGCCTGGGAAATTATAAACGAGCTCGAGCCGAGCCCAGTGCTATTCGGGCTCGGCTCGCTCGATAAGCACCCCTACTTCCTCCATGGTACACTAGAGGAAGAAGTCTATATGAAAGCCCCTGAAGGTTACCACAATCCATATAATCGTGTCTGCAGACTTAAGAGATCCCTCTATGGTCTCAAGTAAGCATCTAGGCAATGGTTTGCTAGATTGCAAGCTGATTTGCTTACTCCCCATCTCACCATTGCAACCATATATGTGGATGATATCATATTAACAGGCCCTCATCTTCCTACTATTAAACATCTCAAGTCTCACTTGAATCTTGTATTCAGTATTAAGGACTTGGGGATCTTAAATTATTTTTTGGGCATTGAGGTCACTCACCTTCATGGAGGTATCATTTTAACCCAAAAGAAGTTCACTAAGGAGTTACTTGAAGATTGTTGCTTGGATGTTTCAAGGTCTGCTAAAACTCCTTTACCTATCAATGAGAAACTTCTCACTGATGAAGGAGAATTCACCGATCCAGTCCAGTATAGATGTTTAGTGGGCAAACTAAACTTCCTAACCCACACCAGGCCTGGTATTTCTTTTGCTGCAAAAACACTGAGTCAGTTCATGCATAAGTCAGGGCTGCCTCACTTGCAAGCTCTCATTCATGTTCTCAGATACATAGCTCACATTAGTGGTCAAGGCATTCTTTTACAAGCTACTAACACTCTCATCCTCCAGGCTTACTCTGATTCTGATTGGGGATCTTGTCCCAACACCAGGAGATCTGTCACGGGCTATGTATTGTTACTAGGCAACTCTCCAGTTTCTTGGAAATCCAAAAAGCAAGGCACTATTTCCAAGTCTTCTAGTGAAGCTGAATATAGAGCAATGGCTGCCACTACCTCAGAAATCACCTAGATGGTCAGATTACTTGCTGATCTTCATGTCAATACTCTTAAGCCTATTGTCTTAAACTGTGATAATCAAAGTGTCATTCATATTGGCAAGAATCCTGTTTTCCATGAAAGGACAAAGCATATAGAGCTTGATTGTCACTTTAAAAGGGAGAAAGTTTTGGAAGGTTTAATTGAACTCACTTATTAACCTACTGCACAACAATTGGCAGATGTGTTTACTAAAGCTCTCTCCTCTCCACAACATAACTACCTTCTTTTCAAGATAGGCATGTCTACTTTGCCACCTCCTAGCTTGAGGGGGGGTGTTGGTGTTCACTCACCTTCAGCATCAGGCCCAATTCAGCAGCAAACTACAGATCAGGCCAAGCTACATAAAAATCAGCCCAACTTCAATATTATAGCTCAGCTTTGTTTGTTAGAAAGTTTGTTAAAGTTGTTATAACAACTTTCTGTTTCTCTAGCTTGTAATAAGAGGAGATGTTTTAGACAGTATAAATAAACTCATGATGTAAGATTCATTCATTCAGAAATATTACACAAAAGCTTATTCTCTCTCCCTATACTCAATCTACTCTCATTCACATTTCTATGTCCGAAAACAAGGCATATTATTCTTTGAATGTGAAGTTCAAACTGTGGTTAGTCTGCAAACTTTAATATTTTGTAAACAAACAGTAGATATGGATTTGCTAGCTCATTCTAAACCCATACATCATACAAGAATCAGATGAACCAAACGCCCCTCATAATTTTAGCTTGTAAAGGTATTTTTGGACAACGCACGACCTCGTCCGGTCTCGAATCATTCCCTGAATAACCTTTTTCAAAATTTGATTAGAAATAAGCATGTCTCAAATTCGAGTTTTTCTGTATCATCAAGAATTTATACTCTCAAGTTACCCAGTTGCCAGCAACCATTTACAACTTCGTTAGCCAGGTTCGTTCCCTTCTTATTCCGAGTACTAAGTTCATTTCCTTGCTTCATTTAAATAAAAAATTCCCATTAGTTATACTACCCTTAATTAGATAAAATCGAAACGATATGTTAGTATCGCTCAACTAATCAGAAAAGTGGTTTTGGGTTTGATGCTCTAAATTTGGATTATGGGTTTGCTAGATTACTATGATCTGCTGTTCAACTCCCTTGAATATACTATTCAAGATTCAGCCTTTAGGTTTTCATGCTTTAATTGTTTGCCTAATGCCTATTTTGCCTGATTTTGATGTTGTCATGTAAAAGTAGTATGCTGATTTACGATGTCCAGCTTGGTAAATTATTGATCTTTCTTATCCTCCACTTGAGTTTTATGTGTAATTTCAATTTTGGACTAAGGCTTCGTTTGGTTGGGTATAAAACATTTTCAGTGTAAAATGATTTTCATGGGAAAAAATTTACAATGAAAAACACAATTCCAAAGTTAGTTTTCCGTTGTTTGGTTCCATGTAAGAAAAATGATGAAACGAAAGGAAAATGAAAAGGAAAGTAAGGAGGTAGCGAGGGGAGTTTGCAAGAGAGATAAGTAAAATGAAGGAAAACAGTTTTTCCTTCGTTTGAAAGGAAAATGGTTTTCCATCATTAGGAGAACAATTTTACTCCTAGGAAAAATGTTTTACACTCCTCTGCAAACCAAACAATGTAAAATTAAAAATAAAGAAAAATAGTTTTCCAGGAAAACGTGTTACGCCCTAACAAACGTTGAGCTTTATGCTTTGATATATACTACTCTTTGTTTGTGTTTATAGTCTATACTCTATAAGAGTCCTTTTTTTGTTTGGAGTGTGGTAGATAACTGGGAATTATGGCACAATTGTTGCACCACGTGGCTATACAACCTTCTCACAACCCCCAGAAAATAGGGTTGGGAATTAATGAAAGTACAAATAGCTTTTACAATATTTTGATTTGTTGAGAAGGATATGGTTGTACCATGTAGGATTTGCAAAGGTTGTAGGGGATAGTTTATGGGAAGTAAACAATTTGTCCCATGAGCTAAGACATAGAATATAGTAGTATGTTGGTTAAATTGGGATGTAAATAGTCGATGGACTATTTTTCGAGCATTATCAAACATTTCTGAAGAACTTTGAATATTTTTTGTTTGATTAGTGTAGTTAGAGATCTTTTTTTTGCAGAATTTGCTAGAAAAGGTATCGATAGGGACTGTTTTGTACTTGAGTAGTTTACTTTAGGTCCATTATATCTTAGTTTCCAAAAGAGAAAGGGTGTGTTATATCTTTAGTTTTTTGAACTCTCCATGAAGTTGTCGTAGTCAATCGGTTATGTGAATGATTGTGCTATACTTGAGTAGTTCACTTTAGGTCCATTATAACTCAGGAAAGTAACAAATAGGAGATACATTGTGCTATATGAGTGAAGTAGAGGCTGGGTTGCCTACTAGACCCATGCTAGAAACTCATCCCTCCTAGTTAGCCCTTGCTTGGCCATGGAGTCTGCAACAAAGTTTGATCTCCTTCCTTTGAATGTGATCTCAATAACACCCTTCAAGGTGAGGTCCCTAATGAAGTTTAGGATAAAGTTTAGATTCCAAGGCACTCCGGAGGTTGCATTGCACCATTTGACGGCATTAGCCGAGTCAGATTCAATGCAGAATTTCAAATTCGATGTGTGGCTGCTGCTCATGTGGATTTTTATGGCTCAGTGAATTGCTAGTTCTTCGGCCCAGTTAATTTCCATGAGAGGGATGGGCGTCGAGAAGAGGCAAATAAATGATCAAGAGCTATCTCGCAATACGCCTCCTATAGCAGCTTTTGCACAGGTTGCATCCATGGACGCGTCTACGTTCCATTTTAGCCGATCATTTGGTGGGGGGACCATGCAATCAGGTTAAGTTTTGGGGAGTGAGACGAGATTAGGCCAACCGAAGGAGACCATATTAGACAATGAGGATTCCGAAGGATTTCCTCCGAGCTATATGGAAAGGGATCTCCCCACCCTTTAATCCACCATGACAATCTCAATAGAATAAGATCTTTTAGTTGGCTCAGAGGGGATGACCGATTCCTCGATTGAAATAATGCCTAATGAGGCAAGTTTCATTCTTGTGTTTAACCTGCCAAGAATAGCAAACCACGTAAATATTTCAATTATGTATGGAACAATTCCACTCCACATACCTTTTATTGCATCGAGATGATAATGTGAATGGGCCTTGGCCAATTCTCGGGTGCAAGATTTCACGGTAAACACACCGGACTTGTCCGGTTTCCAAATGAGGCTATCTTCGCCATTAGCGCGGAGAATAACCCTTCCCAAGATGGAGTTTAGGGTAGCATTCTCCTGGATATCACGCGGCCTTAGGGCCCTTTTCCACGAGAGGCTCAATTGCCATAGACTACCATCTCAAAAGCTACATGAAGCCATAGTTGAGTCCGGGAACTGGCTAATGATAAATAGACGGGGGCACGCAATTTTTAGGGGTAATTCACCTATCCATAAATTGTGCCAAAAGAGTGTTTTGTTACCATCATCAATTTGCTTCCTTACCATGCTGGGGATGAAGGATTTTGCTATGTCATGGGTGAGTATTGTAGAGCATATGGATTTCCAAGGGCCACCACTTTTAGGGAGAGTAATATCATGTATCGAGAGAGAGGATTCATACCCATACTTATGTTTGACCACCTCATGCCATAGGGAGAAGTAATATAAATTAATTGATGATAATAATAGGTTTTAATAATATAATATGTTTTCGTCTCTTTGCGTAATGATAACGGCAGACTTCATTTCTTCAGGAAGCATTGTGCACTTTCAATTGATGATGTGTATAGGCCAGAGATGCTTATGGATGATGATAATAATATGTTTTATGATTGAGATGGTTGCGAATGATAATCTAGTTAAAACTGTGTGACTTTATGGTGGATTGCTTTTAAGTTAGAACTTTTAGTTATTTTATGTTTATGAGGATTTTATATGTGGAACTTATAATTATTATTGTATTTTATATGTGGAATTTATTGTGGAACTTTTAGTTATTATTGTATTTTATATGTTTGTTTAAATCAAATTGCATTAAGTGTATATGTGCCTATGTAGAATGAATGAAGATTTGGTGCAACAAAGTTTGACGCATATAACATTACATGAGTTTAGGAGATTGACAACCAAAGTTGAACGAATACCTTTGCATTTGAGGGAGAGAATCGAAACATCATTTCATACATAGGATCTTGATTGTTGACAGACCATCATAACTTTGTAAAGAACAACTTCAACTAAGTAGAGAAATATTTGTAAGTCTTGCTAATATGCTTAGAGCACAACAGCTCATAGTATATGGTAGTAATAGTAATAATAATGATAATGGCCGGTAATGGTAATGGTAATGGTAATGGTAATGGTAATGGTAATGGTAATGATGATAATAATAATATTAATATGATAAAATAATCGTAATTGTAATAATAATAGTTATTATTATTTTATTATCAGAGAGATAAATTAGGAACTGAACAAAACTGATTGGAATCGAGGCTCCATTTGGTTGGATGTAAAACATTTTATATGAAAAATCCAATTCTGAAGTTAATTTTTTTTTTCTTTGGTTCAATTTTAAAAGATGGAAAAGATAAAAATAGAAGGGGAAGGGAGAGGATGGATAAGAGGAGAGTAAAAGGTTGCTAAGGAGAAGGGAGAAAAATGTATTTTTCCTTCTTTTCTAAAGGAAAATAATTTTCACCTATAGCTACTTTGATAGAAAACTTGTTTTACACCCCTTAGCATACCAAACAACGGAGAATGAGAGGAAAAAGAAAACTATTTTTCATGAAAAACATTTTACACACTGTCAAACGGAGCATTAATCCAAACTCAACTGAAAATGAAATAGAGACAACTAACTAAGGGTCTGTTCTGTTTGGCATAAAACAGCTGAACTGAACTGAATTGAATCGAACTGAACTGAACTGAACTCAATTGAATTGAATTAAACTGAACTGAATTAATTGAATGTAACAAATATATAAATAATATTTAAACAATAATAATATGAATATTAAATAATAATAATAATAATAATGATAAGTTAATAATAATGAATAATAATAATAGTATTTTGGATAATTTTAAATGATAGTTATGAATAAATAATATTTTTAATCATAAATTAATAATAATAACAATAATAATTAATGATAATTAATAATAAGTAGGAAAAATTGTTTTAAATAAGTTAACCTTTGCGTGGTCTTCCAATTTCAAGTCTAACTTTTGATTATTTCTGTTCAAGTTCACCTTACATTAGTATTAACTATAATTAAGGTTTATGACTACTTACCTGCACAATAGGTAATTAAATAGGTTGGTTGGAAGTCTGACTTTTATTAAAGTCCTCCACAACTAACAATACCCACCCAAGTAACATTACCCACCCAAAAACCCACCCACATAACCATACCCACCCAAAAACCCACCCACATAACAATACCCACCCAGAAACGAAAACCCCAAAACAAAACAAAACAACTTCTATCTCTCTCCTCCATTTTATTTCATCAGAGAAACAAGAGAGAATTTCGGAAATTAGCGAAGGGATTTGCTGAAATTTGCGAAATTGTAGGTGCGTTTAACAGCGAATTGCGAAAAGGGTGAAAGTTCCCATCATCTTCATCATTGTAGGTGCGTTTAATTCCTTCTTTGAAGTTTTTTTTTTTCGATTTCAACATCTTATGATTTTGAATTTTAGTCTTGATTCATGGCTTATATTGTTGCTAAAATGATTAAATTTAGCTTATAGTTTTACCTCACATGTTGAATTTAGGTTAACTTTTTATTAAATTCATCTTTCATGGTTATTAGGTTGCAATGTCAGATAGTTTGTTCAAGAATGTAACTTTACGTTTCTGGCATGGAGGAAAATTTATTAAAGCTAATACTGGGGAGATGATATACCTAGGGGGTAAAGGCAGAACCTTTGAAGCAAACCCAGATGAATTATGTTATTGGGGGGTCCATGAGATGGCTACTAAAACTGGAAAATATGATGACATAGAGGGGGTTTGGTATCTTAGGCCAGGAGAAGCCATGGTGGTTGGGTTGACAAAAATTGAGGGTGATGCTCAGGTGTTTGAAGCTGGGGAATTAGCCATTAAAAATAGGTCAATTGACTTATATGTGCAACATAAAGGCAATGATGTGAGTAGTTTGAAGAATATTCCTGGTCCCCAAACAAGTAAGAATATTATTTCTTCCACCCAAAAACCAAAACCAATTCCTGTTCCCAAACCAATGTCTGTTTCTCAACCCATTAAAAAAACAAATTGACACCAAGAAGGGGTCCACCTGATGTGGCAACTAGACCTAGGTTGAGGAGTGATGATGTGTGCATATTGTTGGACTTTGGCACATCATCTTTGACTGACACCTCACCCAAAGTAGATAAAGCTCCAAAACCTGTTCTTTCTAACCCTAAAATCCCACAAAAAACACCAGAGAAAAAACAACAAAAAACACCACAAAAAACACCAAAAAAAACACCACAAAAAACAATAACTCAACCCTTAGTCACAGAACCTCCTTCTAGCAATGATTTTCTGGAAAATTATCAGTGGATTGACCCTAGACCTAATGACAGTCCATTGAGGTTAGATCAGCTGATAGAGCAGTACAGTGATGCATCTGAGGATTCATTATATGAACCAGATGAAACTTGGGAAGAAGAACAATATGGGGATGCAGATTTGAGTGAGGGAGGTGAAGATGCAGATCTGAGTGAGGGTATGAGGAGGAATTAGGGCCAGAAGATGAAGAGGACCCTGTGTTAGAGGAGTCTGATTGCATGAATGAGGAGTATCACATTGCTAGGGATAGAGTGAGGAGTGCTAATAACAAGTTATTACAAATAGCTAGCTAACTACAAAAAGAAGCTGCTGAAGGTACATTAAATACCCAATCAAATCCTACAAATGGTAGATCAACTGTCACAAGGGAGTGTGGCTATGAGAGTGAGTACTTTGACAGTGATGAGGACCTAAACACACCTCCGAGAGTGGTGATGAGGCAGAGGAAGTGTTAGACCTAGGAGAGGAGTGTTAGTTAGTCCTCAAACAGATTTTAGTAATTTGAGTGGAAGCCAGGGCAAAGGTTTGCAACCAGGGATGATTTTAAGCAGGCAGTGGCAAAGTATTCTATTTTGCAAGGAAGGAACCTCACTTTTTTGATAAGCAACAAGTCAAGGAGGCAGGAACTTGGGGTGAGGTGTGTAAAGGGGTGTTCCTTTTACTTGTATGGGTCTTGGCATTCATTGAAAGCAAGTTTTTTAGTCAGGAAGGTGAAGGGAGTGCATAAGTGTCACAGAAACATGAAGAAGAATAGGCAGTTAAAGGCTACATGGGTAGCTAAGGAAATGCTGGAGGTTTTCAAGGCTAGGCCCCATTGGCCAGCCAAGGACATTCAAGAAACAATTAAGAGAGCTTATAAGGTGCTGGTGAAGAAAAGTTTTGCCTACAAAGTGAAGTATCATGCCCACAAGCTACTTCATGGGTCAATTTAAGATCATTGCCTCAAGTTGGGGAGATACATTGAAGCAATCAAGCAAACAAGCCCAGATACAGTCTTGGATTTGGTGGTTGACACAAGTAAGAAGTCAAATCCACCTACATTCCAGAGACTTTTCACTTGCTATGAGGGTTTGGCCATGGGGTGGAAGGAAGGGTGCAGAAGGATCATTTGCATTGATGCTGCATTTTTGAAGACCTTCCTTGGTGGTCAGATCTTGTCTGCAGTAGGGAGGGATGCCAATGAGCAGATGTTCCCAATTGCTTGGGCTGCAGTTGAGGGAGAAAATAATTCATCTTGGGTTTGGTTCATCACTCACCTCCAGACTTCCCTTGACTTGGGAGATGGTACTGGATTGGCCATTGTCAGTGATGAGCATCTTGTAAGCCTCTAAACACACTCTCATTATGTTACTAATTTATTATGTGAATCTCAATTACACACTAATGTTATTGCACACTAATGTTATTGCACACTAATATTAGCTTGCCTTGTGTTGCTATTTAGGCTATACTACATGCTGTTGCAATTGTGTTGCCAATGGCAGAGCACAGGCATTGTGCTCGCCATGTCTTTGCTCACTGGCATAAGCATTTTAGGGGAGATGACATGAAGTTAAAGTTCTGGAGCATAGCTAAATCTTATAGCATGGCTGACTACAATGAGTCATTGGATGAATTAGAGAAAGAAAATAGTGATGCTGCAGCTTCTTTTAGGGCATATAACCCATCTTGCTTCTGTAGGGATTTCATGAGTGATGAGATTAGATCTGATGCAATAACTAATAACATGGCAGAGACATTTAATGGTTATATAGTCAATGCTAGGACCAAACACTTAATCTACATGTTGGAGGATATTAGGGTTGCCCTAATGCAAAGACTAGTGACCAAAAGACAAGAAATGGAGAAGTGTAATTCAGTTTTATGCCCTAGGATACAAGCTATGTTGGATAGAGAAGGAAAAAGCTTCACTATGTGATGTTATCCCCTCAACAGATTTCATTTTCAATGTTAAGTACTATCTTGATCAGTTGATAGTAAACCTTGAGGATAGAACATGTACCTGCAAGAAAGGGACAAATTAGGTGTACCTTGTTGCCATGCTGTGGCCTGTATTGAGTTCCTTAACAAAGAAGCAGAATTTTATGTTTATGAGTGTTACAGAAAAGAGGTTTATCTGAGAACCTATGCTGCTACCATACCACCTATTGAGGGTGAAAGACATTGGCCTCGGGTGGAATGTAAGTTGGATCCCCCTCCAATTAAGGTGGGACCAGGGAGGCCTAGAAGGAATAGGATTAGAGATCCATATGAGGATCCCAAGAGGCCAGGACAGCTAACAAGGCATGGCATGGAAATGACATGCACCTTGTGTAGGGAAAAGGGACACAATAAGAGGGGCTGTCCTAAAAAGGATACTGCACAGCCACTTGAACCCCCAGCTAAGAAACAAAGAGGAAGACCTAAAAAACCTACTTCAACTCCTACAGAAGCATCAACATCCCACCATTCAGTCACTGCACAGCCTACACAACTAGGCAGGGGTGGGAGGATGATATTAGGTGGGATAGGAGCTAGAGGGTCAACAACTGGAAGGGGCAGAGTGGTGGCTATGCTGCAAGAGGGGCTACAATTGGAAGAGGCAGAGGGAGAGGAAGAAATCAGGTATAGCTGCACTAACTTCTTTTTTGTCAATTTATTAATTCATTAACTGTACTAACTCTTTGTTTTTTTTTGGCAGTACCAGTAGGTGTTGGTCTACTAATTATGGATGATGGAGCCCAGATCATCAACCCAACTAGATCAAGAGGGGGTGGAAGAGGCAGGAACTGGTGGAAGAGCCAGAGGTGAAGGGAGAGGCAGATCTGGTGTGAGAGCAGAGGCAGGGTGCAGTTTGGTGGAGGAGGCACAGAATGCACCCAGTTAAGCCAAGGATCCCAAGTTGTTGACCCAACTCAGTAGAGTTTGCTGTTTTGTGGACAAAGTTGCAATTTTTTGGAGTTAAATGTACTAGTTTTTGAACTTGCAATTGTTAAATGTATGAATGCTATGAATTTGCAATTGTTGCAATTAGTTAGGGATGAGACAAATTTAGTCACTTATGGCCTGAATGCTATGAATTTGCAATTGTTGCAATTTTTTTGAACTCATGTAAGTATATTTGCACTTAGCTTCCTGCTGGAAATTGAAGAAGACTTTCAATGCAAATTTGAAGCACTGCAATATTGTTGTCTAATTATCTATGCACTGAAATTTTGAACCAAAGGTTATCTTTATTAATACCATCCAAAGTCAGCACAATAATACAAAGTACATTCATCCATCCACCAACCTCTACTTAGGGTAGTAAAAAATACAAAATAACAAGCACAACACAATGAGAGCAAATTTCAGATTCTTCTCATTTGTGGCACTTTGCACCAAGTTACAACGCAATTGAGCATTTTCTTTCTTCAATGCAGAAATTTCTAATTCCAAGCTATGCTTCTTTGTTTGCAATTTCATGATTTTATTGTCCTTAAATGTCTGAACAACCTCCAACTCAGCTATGTTAGTATCCTTCTCAAAAATCTGAAATTGAAGATCTTCATGGGCAGTGCTATCATCAATGATTTTGAACATTTCACATTTAGTATCCTACGAAACAACAACATGAATCAGGTTCCCAATTGAGAAATTAGGGAAAAATTAAGAAACCTATAAATTGACAAAATTAGGGAAAAATTAAGAAACTACAAATTGACAAAATTAGGGGAAAAAAATTGGGACAAATTGTACTTACTGGCCATAAAGGACAACCATAGAATCTGGAACCAACATTAGGCCCATTCTTCACTGTTCGCACCACTGCATTGTTCCCACACTTGCATTTAACCCTTTGAATTGGAGGAGCATCCTGAGCCAAAGGAAGCTTGCTTCCTTCCTGACATAATTTCGAGGAAAAAAAGGAAGACAGAGGAGAAGAATAGAGGGCTGGAGAAATGGAAAACCGAAAAAGGAGAGAATGAAGAAAGAAAAAAAATAGGAGAGAGAAAATGTTCAGTTGAAGGGGGGAAGGGAGAAAGGAGGTAGAAGGAGTTAAAAAGAAGAAGAAAAAAAATTAAACCCAACGGTCATGGACACGTCAGCATAATTACCGGATACAACTTGCGTTTCCAGGTTAAATAGTCATAAACCTTAATTATAGTTAATACTAATGTAAGGTGAACTTGAACAGAAATAATCAAAAGTTAGACTTGAAATTGGAAGACCACGCAAAGGTTGACTTATTTAAAACAATTTTTCCTAATAAGTATTTTATATTATTTGTATTAATATATTAATTCTTGATGATGATTATATAATAACAATAATATATAAGAAGTAAATTAATATTACTATTTTAATAATTAAATTTAATAATATAATAATATTTAATAATAAAAATAATGATTGGGTCGGACCGCGCAAAATTGCATCATAGACCGTTGTGACGCCATTTGATTGGTTTATGGGCTAAAAAATGTGGGTTTATTTGTGCTTTTGACCTAAACCATGTTCCATCTAATAATAATGAGTAAAGCTATCATAAATAAAATAATATATAAAAAAATAATAATAATACTTATGATATAAAAGTAAATAATAATAAGAGTAATTAGTAAAATAAATTAGACCAACATAATAATAATATTTAACAAAATAGATATAAAAGAATGGAGCTGAACTGAACTCAGCTCAGCTGAACTGAACTAAACTCAAAATAAG
This sequence comes from Beta vulgaris subsp. vulgaris, assembly GCF_026745355.1. Lineage (NCBI taxonomy): Eukaryota > Viridiplantae > Streptophyta > Magnoliopsida > Caryophyllales > Amaranthaceae > Beta > Beta vulgaris. The sequence continues at coordinate 44,048,098 of NC_079208.1, forward strand.
TTGGGGAGACCATGCCCTGAAAATAATAATCGTATATGTTCCGGTATGGGACAAATTACAGGGTCTTGAACCGCTAAGTCCTTGTATTGAAGCCGGTTTGAATCCCTGCAAAAGAGAGTAAGTAAACTAGCCTCGGGGGTTGATCCGAGGAACGCCCCTCCGATGCCTAAGTCAGTATTAGGTTAAAAGCCGGTAGCTCTCAAGTGTAATGTATTGGGATTCGTGAATGTACCTTATGACTCACATCAACAGAGTATTTATAGGGACTCGAATAAGCCCATATCTTAGTTGGGCCCGGTATTTGCGGGAGATATCCCCAGGAATATTCCCTTAGGATATATTCTTATCTTTTACTGAAAGTATATCTTTTAGGCCCGTAGGCGTTGGAAGTATAGACTGGATTTAAGCCCAGGCTCGTAAGCCCAAAAGCTATTAGACCGGTATAACTTAAACCGGTATGGAACTTAGTCAGCCCCCATAAAAATTGCCCCTAAGCCGGTATGACTAGCATAGACATATCCTGCTTAATAGGTTCAAAACCGTTATGGGAGATGCTGCTTTATTTTTTGCGGGAGAATGCGAAACGTTGGCCAGAGAATTCCAAACGTTGCCTCGAGCTGCGCACCTGCATTAAGAGCTCTTCAAAGAGTAACTGCTTCACAGCTGGGTGTTACTGAAACACGTGGCATCATCAGGACGGGAAGACAAAGAGTCACTTAATCTCGACCGCGACTTCTCTTATAAATACCCCTTGTGTGACATCCGCTTCTCATTTCTCACATTCTCTCTCTTGTGTTTGCGCTCATATCGGACTTTCTCTCTCAAAAATCCTTTTGTGTCTCTGGCGGTATTTGCTTGATCTCTCATTCCGGCCTCACGCTAACTGTTGATTCCGGTGAATTTTCTCTTCGCATCCTTGTTTCCAGGTATTTCATCAAAACTCTTTCCCATCTTTCATACCGTCTTATTTATAATGTCTTCCAATTCTGAAAATTCCGATTCACAAGACATCTCTAGGAGTCCTTCTGTCATGACGGAAAGTGACGTAGAGTCAGATAGTACCTCTATTAGATTTGTAGAAGTTAACAATTCTCCGATAATCAATCCTACTTCGGAACTTAGGGCCCGTAGCCAAGATAACTGTAGTACTTCCGGTAGGCAAGATGATGAACCGGCAATACAAGCCTCTCCCTTAGGAATGGTAGTAGATCAGGCCGCAGCCCTGGGAGTGAATGTATACGGCCAGTATGGGACCATGGTGGGTTTAGCTGAGAGGTCGCCGGAACTTTTTCCTGCCGTGACATCTCCAACCCCTAGATCTACGTTTGAAATAGGGGAAACCTCCACCAGACCCAGGCCTAGAGAGATACCGGCCTCCCCTGTGCATTCTGATGCCGTCGAGAGTGTAGAGAGGCATTTAGAGGAGTCGGGTGAAGAGTCCACCACTTTGGAAGCTGAGGACGATTCTGACCGGGAAGACTCTCCCGAAATAATTCCCGAAGAGTCAGATGAAGAAGCCTTGGCGGACTTGTATATGCCACCAAGCGATGCCGGGAGCGCTGCCGATGTCCAGCTAGACAGTAACTGGGCCAGGACCTGCCGGCAAAGCAAATTTCTCACCAAGGGGCCCCATTACTTTGCCTTTCCTGACGAGTATCGTCTCGTGCTTCCGGCTGAAGGGAGCCGTGTGACCGATTGTCCTGCCGGTCACGTGGCCATCGATGCTCACATGCTTGATTTTGGCAAGAGGTTCCCTTTAGACCCCTTTTTTGTTAAGGTTTTTAAGGCCTGGAATATTTGCCTGGCTCAACTGACCCCCCTTGGCTGGCGGAATTTAATGGCTTACGCCTGGGTGGTCCGCTACAAAGGGTTTCCGAAAATGTTGAACCTCTTCCGGAAATTACACTGGATTAAGGAAGATGGTTCCGCCAAAGGGAAGGGAGCCGGGAAAAAGAGAAAATCCCGGGATGATGAACTTGACGGCCGAGGCGGATGGATGTCTCTGTATACCAAGGCCGGTAAATTAACTGTGTACCCTAAACCGAGTTCCCTCAAGCTCTGGAGAGGCCGGTTTTTCTGGGTGCACGTGCCTGACGACTTTCCCTTGAGGCGCCAATGGACCAAACCCCGATCTCGGATGGAACATATACGGGATAGGGGTTTAACACGCTGGGAAAGAATCGCGTTTGATTACTTTGCATCTGATTCCATTCCTACCTTAAGAGGCCAGAAGGGGATCCCGGTTCCCAAGTACTGGCTTCCTCATACTTCCTATGTGTTTACCAACCCCGCCTTGTCGGCCTTAGGTTTCTGCCTTTCCGACCCGTATGGTGTGTTTATGATCCTGCTTTGTTTCGTTTTTCTTTCTTCTTTTCATTCTTTTTTGATGTCTCGAAATATTCTAACTGTGATTTCCTCCTTTTTTTTTCAGGTCGGGACTTTTTAATCCGTGAAGCCCTTCACGTTGACAAGAAATACCGGCCACTCAGCAACATGCCTCCCAAGCCTGCCCGTCGTTTTGTTCCCATCCAGCTGCTGGCTGGTGGTGGCCGCGGAGGTCGCGGAGGTCGCGGTGGTCGCGGGGGTCGAGGGAATGACCGGAATCCCAGTCCGAAAGAGGACTCCAGGGATTCCATCCCTTTAGTGCAGCGTCAAGCTGGGATTTCTTCCTCTTTAGGGAAGAGGAAAGCCGAGGCAGCGAAGGAGCAGCCTGCACCAAAGAAACCGGCTTCTAAGGTTGGTACTAACACTATGGCTAATGCCTCCACTCCCCTTCTTACCGGCCGAGTAGCCGAGGTGGGTAGCTCTTCCTTGCGGCCCAAGATTTACAAGCAACTGACCCTGTCGGAAATGGTTCCCGGCTGGGAGTCTTTTGCCAAGCCCAGGAAGTTGGGCTTCCTGGAGCGTACCCGGCTTGAGATGCCGGAGATTCTCAAAAAGCGCTGGACGCGCTCACCGGTGAAGAACGGTGAAAAGTTCGATCCAAAGCTTAATGTTTTGGATGACGAGTCGCTGCTCCTGGACCGTCCTTTAGAGGGCGGGAACCTGGGATACCGTATTTTGAAGGCTACGCAGCTCAAATACGACATCCCGGTGGACGAGGTGCATACGCTTGCTGCAACGCACGCGCATAACTTGGCCCTGGTAAGATTATCTATCTTTATCCTTTTTCTTGCAAGTATGCTATCGGTTTATTCCTTATGTTGACCCCTCTGTTTTTCTTGCCTTTTGCAGTCTGCCCAGTCCGATAAGGAGCTCTACGACTTTTACCGGTTCTTTCAGACTTCTTACTTCAATGAAGTGAAGGAGAACAAAGAGCTGAGGGGCCGGATGGCTGTTAAGGAACAAGAGCTGCTCCTGGCCACGACCGAGAAGAACGATGCTCTGGCCACGGAGAGCAAGGCTGATGCCACCCTTACTAAGGCGGTGGAGGATCACTCCTTGGTTCTGTTCAATAAGGACGAAGAGATCCGGCTTCTCCGAGAGCAGATCCACGAGGCCAAAGAGCTGGAACGCGCTGCCGTTCAGGAATACCGTAAGAGCATGGACTTCGTGACCCGCCTCCTTAACCGGTACAACGGCGGCTGGTCTGCGGCCATGAGGTGTGTCCGGCATACCCTTCCGGACTTTGACTGGTCCGCAATTGAGGAAGCCCACGTCCGGCTTGTTCATGCGCTACCGGTCGAGGGCGAGGTCCTGGACCCCGGTTTTTCTGAGGCCGACATTGCTAATACGGATCCCAAGGCAGAGTTCGAAGAGGAGCCGGAATCTGTCAACGACGCTGCTGAGATTGCCAACACTGTTGCCGGTCCTAGTCCGGAAGAGCAAGTGGTGGTCGTTGACGGCTCTGAGGAGGAAGAGCAAACCAAGTAGACTTTCAGCCTTCCCCCTTGCCCTTCTTGTACTGGGTCACTTTGTGTGTGGTGTGCTTTTTGCGATCATACCACATTTTCCCTTGGGCAGCCAAACTATCCTTACCGTTCTGTAAATCCGTTCGCCTGTGATCGGTCTTTTATTTTTATTTTTCGGGTCATACCATCTGTGGTTGACTGCTTAGTTTTAGGGCTGTAATCTTTCATTGATTAATGAAGCACATTTTTTGCTCAACTTTTGTGTCGTCTTTATTGAATTTTATGTTTACTTTGTTGTGAGATGTTTGATTTCGGCAAATCCAAGCAGGTCATTGACCGGTTTCATACTATTGATTAGTTTCAGCAGATCCACTAAGGTCATTGACTGACTAATCAATAATACTTAACGTGTTGATCCCGGCAGATCCACGAAGGTCATTGACCGGTTTCATACTATTGATTAGTTCAGCAGATCCACTAAGGTCATTGACTGACTAATCAATAATATTTAATTTGTTGATCCCGGCAGATCCACGAAGGTCATTGACCGATTTCATACTATTGATTAGTTCAGCAGATCCACTAAGGTCATTGACTGACTAATCAATAATATTTGATTTGTTGATCCCGGCAGATCCACGAAGGTCATTGACCGGTTTCATACTATTGATTAGTTCAGCAGATCCACTAAGGTCGTTGACTGACTAATCAATAATATTTGATTTGTTGATCCCGGCAGATCCACAAAGGTCATTGACCGGTTTCATACTATTGATTAGCTCAGCAGATCCACTAAGGTCATTGACTGACTAATCAATAATATTTCTTTGTTTGGGCAGTATTGAGACTTTATGTGTGTGGAAGATGCTCATTTTATTAAGATAAAACGGCTCTTCCCGGCTATGCCGGAATTATTGCCTATAATTAAACTGATAAATCTATTCGGCATAAGCGCCGAATTATTCACTCCTACTGGCAACATTGCCCTCCCGCTAACTACACATAGTATCTCTTAAGGACACTGGCGTTCCAACTATTTTTCAATAGCTTGCCTGCCATGTCTTCGAGCCGGTAGGACCCTGGTACTATTTCTTCTTTAACCAAGTATGGCCCTTCCCAATTGGCCGTAAGCTTTCCATCCACGTGGGCTTTTCCCGTTGCTGCCGTCCGCCTGAGGACGAGGTCTCCCTTGGAGATAGGACGGCTTCGCACTCTTTTATTGTAGGCCTTGCTTATCCGGTCTTTATATGCTGCCGACCTCAGCTCTGCTGCCAATCTAATCTCTGGTAAGAGGTCTAGGTCCTCCTTGTGTATCTGCTCGTTTAAGCCGGGTTCGTAGTTCAGGATCCGCCAGTTGGGTAACCCCACTTCTACCGGTAATACTGCCTCCGCTCCGAAAGCTAACCTGAACGGTGTTTCTCCGGTGGCCTCCTTTTCGGTAGTCCTATTGGACCATAACACTGCTGGTACTATGTCGGCCCACGCGCCCTTCAATTCATCAAACCTCTTCTTCAGGGCGTTGAGGATCTGTTTGTTAGCAGCTTCAGCCTGGCCGTTGCTTTGAGGGTGGCAGACTGAAGAGTAGGCAAACTTGATGCTGTAGGGACGCAAAAAGTCGTGTATTGGGCCGCAATCGAACTGGACGCCATGATCCATTACTATTCCCATCGGGATGCCGAACCTAGTGATGATGTTCTGCCAGATAAACTTCTTTACCTGATTAGCCGTTATATTCGCTGTTGGTTCTGCCTCTATCCATTTCGTGAAGTAGTCAATGCCCACTATCAGGAACTTTCTTCCCCCGGATGCCGGCGTAAAGGGCCCTATTATATCCATCCCCCACTGTGCGAAAGGGATTGGGTTTAAGATTGGCTGAAGGTCATTGGCCGGCTGGTTTATCACCGGTGCAAACCTTTGACACTTGTCACACTTTTTTACATAGGTTTGGGCATCCGTCAGCATTGTGGGCCAGTAGAAACCTGCCCTCAGCGCTTTGAGTGCCAACGCCTTTCCACCGATATGATTCCCACAGACTCCTTCGTGAATCTCCTCAATTATTTTCGTTGCTTCGTGGGCCGTGACGCACCTTAGCAAAGGCAATGAGAATCCTTTCTTGTACAGCTGTCCTTGAAAGAAGTAGTACCAAACAGAGTCTCTTTTTAACTTTTTCGCCGCCATCTTATCTTCCGGGAGCTCACCCTTGAGCTTATATGCCAGTATACCATCGTACCACTCCGGTTCAGAGGTGATTGTATTAACAGACGCTTGGGTAACTTCTATGCTTCTTTCTTTCAACGTCTCTACCATGACGTTCCTTTTCTTGTCGTTTAGACTGGAGCTTGCCAGTTTTGATAGGGCATCTGCCGCCATGTTTTCTGCTCTTGGAACCAATTGCACTTTAAAGCTCTGCAACCCTTTTACCATGCTTTTGACTAGGTTGAGGTACTTCTGCATTACCGGTTCTCTAGCCTCGTACGTCCCTTCTATTTGGCTCGAGATTAACTGCGAGTCCGTTATCATGATGACGTTTTTTGCGCTTGCCGCAATGCTCAGACTTAGTCCGGCCAGGGCTGCTTCGTACTCAGCTTCATTGTTGGAGGCTTTAAACCCGAAACGGATGGCATGCTCGAAGATTTCCCCTTCTGGGGACGTCATGACCACCCCGGCCCCAGCCCCACTCTGGGCAGCTGATCCATCTACCTCAATTTTCCACCTGCCGGTGGAATCTGTTGCTTCAGTATGGGTCGTCTCCACTATGAAGTCTGCTAAAGCCTGGGCTTTGATTGCGGTACGCGGCCGGTATTCTATGTCGAACTCCGAGAGCTCTATTGTCCATTTCAATAGTCTGCCTGTGGTATCCAACTTGTGGAGAGCTTTTTCCAAGGGTTGATTGGTGAGGACTTGGACAGTGTGAGAGTCAAAGTATGGTCTCAGCTTTCTTGCGGCAATCTAGACGGCATAGGCCATTTTTTCTAGTAACTCATATCTTTGCTCCGCGTCGGCAAGCACGTGACTGACAAAGTATATGGGGCTTTGCTGCCCCTGCCGGTTTACTAATAATACTGTTGCGACCGTCTTCTTAGTTACTGACACGTACAGCTGCAACTTCTCCCCCAACTCTGGCCGGGTTATGGTGGGCAGTTTCAGGAAGTGCTATTTTACCTTCTCAAAGGCTTGCTTCTGCTCCTCTCCCCACTCAAACTTCTTGTTTCCTCTGAGTATTTTAAAGAATGGCAAGGCCTTTTCAACCGACTTGGAAACGAATCTTGTTAGAGCCGCCATCCGTTCGGTCAGCTTTTGAATGTCCCGGATGCTCTTTGGCTCCGGGAGATCACTGATGGCTTTGATTTTGTCGGGGTTGGCATCGATCCCCCTTTCACTCACCATGAAACCCAGGAACTTGCCGGATCGTACCCCAAACACACATTTCCGATTTAGCTTCATCTGGTGCTGCCGGAGTGTTTCGAACGTTTCCTCGAGGTCTACTATGTGGTCTTCTTCTGTTAAGCTCTTGACTATGCTGTCGTCCACATATACCTCTACGTTTCTGCCTTTTTGCCGCTCAAATATCTTGTCTACTAGCTTTTGGTAGGTAGCACCGGCATTCTTGAGCCCAAATGGCATGGCCTTGTAGGCATATACTCCTGCATCTGTAATGAAAGCTGCCTTATTCCTGTCGGACTTTAGCAGGCTTATCTGGTGATATCCTGAAAAAGCGTCCATGAAGCTCAATAGTGCGTGGCCGCTAGTTGAGTCTACCAACTGGTCAATTCTTGGCAAGGGGTAGCAGTCCTTTGGGCAGGCCTTGTTAAGGTCGGTAAAGTCTACACACATACGCCATGTCCCATTGGATTTTTTCACCATCACCACATTTGCCAACCACTCCGGGTAATCGCAAGGTTCGATAAAGTCTGCTGCCAGCAACTTGTCCACTTCCTCCTTTATGGCTGCGTTCTTTTCGGCAGAAAAGTTACGCTTCTTCTGCTTTACCGCCCGACATCCTCATTCACATTTAGACGGTGTACCATGAACTCTGGGTCAATATCGGGCATTTCATCTGCCGAGAAAGCGAATATGTTGGCATGACCTCTTAGCAGGGAGATTAAGTTAACCTTAACCTCTTCTCCTAAATCGGCCCCAATTTTCACCGTTCTGTCCGGTCTCTCTTCTTTCAAACTGATTTCTTCAGTCTCCCCTTCTGGGCTGGGTCTCGGCTGATCTGCCTGCCTTGCCGCAAAATTCTCCAGAGACAAATCCTTCTTGGCTTTGTTTTCCAGCCTTCTCCTTTTTCTTTCGTACGGTGGTGTATCAGCTGGCCGTTTATGGTCAGAGTGTTTTAGCGCGGTTAGGTAGCAGACCCTTGCCGACTCTTAGTTTCCTCTGATTTTCTCGGGATTGCCGTCATTGGAAGTGTAGATCATGGTAAGGTGGTATGTGGAGACGACGGCTTGCGCGTCATGAATTAGCGGTCTTCCAATGATGGCGTTATACGCCGCTGGGACATCTACAACCAAGAACTCCACCATGATGTCCTTGGAACGGGATCCTTCTCCTATTTTGACAGCCAGCTTTACCGTCCCTTCTGGGACAACAGATGCTCCTGTGAAACCGATAACTGGGTAGGAGACCGGCTTCAAACATGTCTCATCAAAACCCATTTTTTCAAACGTCTCTTTGTAGAGAATATTGGCGGAGCTTCCTCCGTCGACCAAGACGCGATGGACCATCGCATTGGATATCTGCAGAGATACTACCAAAGGGTCGTCATGGGGGTAAACGATCCCTTTAGCGTCCTCTGAAGTAAAAGCCACGGACGGCATTGATGGAGGTGCCGGCCACTTCCTGGCGTTGTTGTAGTTCACCTGGTGGCGTACTTCTTTCAGGCTAGCTTTCGCCCCGTGAATGCTGCCGCCTCTTGTCTGTCCTCCGCTTATGACATGAATCTCAGTGATCCTATCCTTTACCGGCCTTCTGTTACTATTTTCGTCCTCCGTAGGAGGAGTTTTGCGATCAGTCCTTGCTTGGTACCGGGTGAAATAACCTCTCCTGGTGAGGTCTTCAATCCCGTCCTTAAGGTCTTTGCAATCATCCGTTTTGTGGCCGTAATCGTCATGGAATTCACACCACTTGGACTTTTCTCTACCCTTATAATACATCTTTCTCGGCCTTTGCCATTTTTCATCTTTGCTATGCAGTTCGAAAATTCGGGCCCGGGATATCGTCAGTGGTGTATAATTGTGATATTTGTCCGGCCTTCCTTCAAATCCTTTTTTCACCGAGTTGTTCTCCTCTCTCCTGCCGGCGGTCTCGGACTTTTTATCCTTTCGGTACTTATCGTCCCGGCGATCCTTATCCTTATCCTTCTCCTTATCTTTTTCTATAGTTGCCGGCCTTTTCGTGTTAGCTGCTTTGTCAAACTCTTCTCCCCTGATAAAGTCATTCGCCTTGCCCAAGACCTCTGTTAGGCATGTCATCTTTTTTCTGCCGAGATAACTGCGAAACGGGGTCCCTTCTCTCAGCCCAGTCATCAGGGCCAGTATCGCTACTTCCTGCTGCAGTGTTGGGATGGTGACGGCTTCAGCATTGAAACGCCCGACGTAATCCCTCAAGCTTTCTGTCTCCCCTTGTTTAATAGACATTAGCTCGCCGGTTGTTTTCTCACGCCGCTTATTACTGACAAAGTGTGTCACGAACATGGACGTGAGTTGACGGAAGCCAAACACGGTTGCCGGCGGAATACTTTTAAATCAGGTTTGCCCTAGTCCAATCAAGGTAGATGGGAATACCTTACACCACACTGAGTCGGTGTCAGTGTATAACAGCATATGACCCTCATAGGCCGATATATGGTCCTCTGGGTCAGTTTTGCCGTCATACTTGCATGTCGGCATTTTCAGCTTCTCCATGGGCTCCTGTAGAATCGCAGTAGAAAACGGCGAATTCCGCAGTGATACCGGCGCCCTACGCCGATATTCACTTCCCTTTCTCGGCTGGGAGGAATGCTGCTGGACCTCAGTGTCCTGCGCCTCCTCCTCTTCTTGCTCTTCACCCCCCACCTGCTCTGTGGGGTCTTCGAGTTTGCCACCTGATCCTGATCATCCGGTCTCGCTCGCCCTGGCGGCCCGTCCACAGTGAGCGGAGCTTTCTCACTGGGTTGTGGGCTCTGCTCAGAGGTCGCTTTGTCCGGGGACCGGTCGGTGGGGTACCGCTAGCCATTGCTTGGAATACCTCTGTCGCACTCCTAAGTTGTTCTGGGGTGAACATATTCTGCAAGGTGTGGAGGATGTCTTCCTGGGGAGTTTCAGGGGTCTTTCTAGTTGTGTCAACAGGTGGCCGACTTTGTCTAGCGGCCGACAGTGGAGTTGAGAACCCCGGGGGTGCTTTGTCAACGGGAACATTGTTCTCATCAGTTTCCGGCATCCCTAATTGCTGCTTAGGATCCATAAGGGTTTTTGTTTGCAAGAGATGGCTTAGACTACAAGGTATTGTTCGCCTCTCCTTCTAGCGCCAATTGTTCCGGTATGGGACAAATTACAGGGTCTTGAACCGCTAAGTCCTTGTATTGAAGTCGGTTTGAATCCCTGCAAAAGAGAGTAAGTAAACTAGCCTCGGGTGTTGATCCGAGGAACGCCCCTCCGATGCCTAAGTCAGTATTAGGTTAAAAGCCGGTAGCTCTCAACTGTAATGTATTGGGATTCGTGAACGTACCTTATGACTCAGATCAACGGAGTATTTATAGGGACTCGAATAAGCCCATATCTTAGTTGGGCCCGGTATTTGCGGGAGATATCCCCAGGAATAACTTAAACCGATATGGAACTTAGTCAGCCCCCATACAGTATCTATAATCTATCTCTATTATATAAGCCAAGGGAGGAGGTGTGGTGTCCTTTTTTGAAGTGACTAAAATACCCTTAATGATCTAATTAATGGAATGAAAAAAAATTACAAAGCAAATCATTTAAATTCTCATTCAACTTGCCATTTAAAACAAGTTTAAATTCTCTATTATATAAGCCAAGGGAGGAGGTGTGGTGTCCTCTTTTGAAGTGACTAAAATACCCTTAATGATCTAATTAATGGAATGAAAAAAATTACAAAAACAAATCATTTAAAAATTCTCATTCCAACTTGCCATTTAAAACAAGTTTAAAATGGTATATGCATCAAATACTTCAATCAAAAATTAAATGGACAAAATACTTATACCTTATAAAAAAGATGGCATACATAACGTGCACATGAAAAGTCTGAACATCACTACCTTTGATACTCTTTAATTTAGTTAAACCAACTCATTATTTTGTTCTTCTGTTCAATATTCATTCACAAAAAATTAATATCAACAATCACTCACAACCTTTTTATTTTTTTACATTAGCGATTAATATATCTAAATTCATCTAACTGTTGAATTTTTCACATTTAAGTTTAATCATAAATAAAGTACGATTGGAGTATCTAATAGAATAATAAATTTAAAAATTAACGCACGCATCGCGTGCATATAAAGGCTAGTATGATAATATTTAGAGTCATAACAAATTTACGATACACAATACATTATTATAAACTGGTCCATTTAAATTTTTTCTTTTTAAATCTTTTGGTGTCTTACATTTTCGGGTATTTTGCATCAAAAGAAAAATCTTAAACTAGGTACAGGCGCAAATTCAATTTCTTTAGAACTCTAGAACCACTTCACTCAAAAAAAAAAACCTCCAGAACCTCTCATACGCAAATTCGTCGCTCATACGCTAATTCCAAAGCTCGAATTGCAGGTTGTTGTTTTGTTCCTTAGATGAATCTACTTGTTTTGTTGCGGATTTTGGTGTGGAATTGCGATTTTAAGATCTACTTGATGTGATTATTCATGCGATTGGTTTTATGCGGTTGTTATTGTTTGTTCTTGGAATTCAACTTGTTTTTTCTTTATCTCATATATGTTATTTCATGTTTTTAGGGTGGATAATTTACATGCTGTAGACTTATGATTCAAATGAATTTCTGGTATAACTTGTTAATTCATTCATCAGATCAATTTTTCAAGTGTTGTGGCTGGAAATCAGGGATTAATGACCTGTGATCAATTTTTTCATGGGGTGGTTTGCAAAGACGTTATTCTTTAGTGCACTAGCCGCAATCTTAGTGGAAGACATTTCTAAAGCTAGAATTATTACTTGGTTGTTCAATTGGCTTGAGTAGTTATGGGTGGATGCTATTAATTTTTTGTGACAGTATTACTAGTCCATATGATCATATTTCTATTCAGACTAACTTGAAACACCTTTCGCTATTTAAATTGTGTTAGTGCGGTTTTCACTAAAGAAAGAGAAGCAGAAGGTATATCTAGAAAAATGACATTATTGGACTGGATTTAACTGTTGCATTCAGAATCCCGTCTCATTCATCTATATTCATTTACCTTAGGTGTAGTAGCTGAATAAAACACTGCTGTAATACCAACCTTGGTATAACAAATCTTTCGCACTATATAACAACTGATTGAACACACCTATGAAGCACCTCCCTATACCCTGCATGGACGAACTCTTGGGGTGAGTTCGAGGTAATGTTGTATTGATGATGCTGTAAAATGCGTATTTTTGTTTTACCAATCAACTTGGTTGATCTGATATTCTGATCAAGTAGGTTAATTCATGTAAATGAAAGATACATGGAAATGAAAGCTAGCAGTGCCATCAATTATGGGGGTTGGGTTTAGGACATAGGATAGCAGTATAGCACACAGTGATAGGTATGTGAAATTAGAATTCTTCTGAAAATTTCATCTGGAGATTCAAGCACGGAGAGACTAAAGTGATCTGTAGTAATGTCATTACGTTACGTTACATTACATTACATGATTCCTGTTTTAATATTTTTCACTTGAAGTCTGAAGGTATGAAATTGACGGTAGAATGCCCTTATCATGATTGTTTTTTACCACGTAATATTGTGCTATAAATCAATATTATGGACAGGGGTACTTTGGGTAGTAGAATTGTTATCAACTTGCTAGTAGCTTGAAGAATAAGATAGGTAGTTTATAAGAGGAGAAGCACTATATATAAGGCATATTAGGGAGAGAGAAAGTATGTTGTATATTGTTGAGAGATTAGTTTGGTTATTGGGAATGTGCAAGCTTCTGAAAGCTTGTAGTTATTATTTTATTCGGCTATTTTCAATCAAAGTTCATCTTATTTCTATAATCAGTTTCTTAATTCAGTCCAAGCTATGTCAGTTCATTACATAGTGGCATCAAGATGTGAATAACTTTTGTGCTTATTGATGTACTATCTTATACTTCATTACACTTTCCTCTGTAGAAAGTTATCTTCCTTGAGTACTGACATGCCATTGTTTGTGGATATCAATCTTCTTGATTTGCCAACCATTATTTATCCACTGTCGACATTCCTTGTAGCATGCTCAGTGTGTCACATGGTATCAAATCACGCATATCTTAAGCGTTGACAATTATTTCTCCTCCTTGACAGATCTGCAGGAGGATTGAAGTAATGTAGTGATTCCTAATCAGTAAGAAATTGCATTGCTTTAGAAGGAAATCATGGATACTGCTATAAGACAGTTACCACAAATGTTTTTAGCAATTTGCTTCTTTCACATTTCTGAATATTTCCTAGCCATCACTATTCATGGAAGAAGGAATGTGACCCTCCAATCTCTTTTGATAAGCAAAAACTATATAGTTGCCATGTTTTTCTCATTGCTAGAATACCTGGTCGAATATTCATTCTTTCCTGAATTGAAGGAACGTTGGTGGTTAAGCAACTTGGGTCTTTTCTTGGTTGTGATTGGCGAAGTCATACGCAAAATGGCGATTGTCACAGCTGGAAGGTCCTTCACACACCTCATCAAAATTCGTCATGAAGAGCATCATAAATTGGTAACCCATGGTATCTACCGTTTTGTTCGGCATCCAGGATATTGTGGCTTTCTTATTTGGTCTGTGGGTACTCAAATTATGCTCATTAACCCTATATCAACAGTTGCATATACTTTAGTAGTTTGGCGTTTCTTTGCTGGACGAATACCGTATGAAGAGAATTACTTGAGGCGCTTTTTTGGAAATGAGTATGGGCAATATGCACAAAGGGTACCTTCAGGCATACCGTTTGTGAAATAGTCTACCGTGGTACATGTTGATCGTGCTTGAGTTAATGTTCTGCGGCCTGCATGTTGATATTTGAGCTGCTTCCTTTCTGAAAGGGTTGTCTTAGAACTACAACCAATTAGAACAGTAACCCTACTGTAGGAGAGGTGGCTGCTTTTGTAATCTGACTGTAGCTGTGTCCCCGAGTTCTGTCTCAAAACCGAAACTTGTGTTTATTGCTAAGATCCATCGCCATGCTAACACAATGACCATCTAAAGCAGAAAGTATCTGTCACTGGCTCTTCAGTGCTGGTCTGTTAGATCTCTTACTCCTGATACCATGGTCTGTAATTTTGTATATTCTAGTTGCTAAAAGGGAACTGAGAGAAGTTGTGATCATATACTCATTATTGATTAATTACATTTATTTAATTACTTCTTCACTGTTTTGGATGTTTAACCTTTTTCTTTTGTCAAAGACACCTCCATCCAAGGAGAACTGGAGAAGAATTTAGACCTGACAAAATAGACTTGTGCCTGTTTATCTTAACCTTGAACTAGGTTTACAACTATTACACGATTTGATTTTGACCCGAAATCGAAATCGACACAATTAGAATCAATGCCGACTGGAAACTAATATGATTAATATTTGATTGATCTATCGTATTAAGAGAACTGACAATAAACCCTAATCTGATAATAACAAACATAAAAACTGAACTGGATGACTCATCACTCGAGTATGAAATATAACCTATTTGCCAGATTCTGAATATGCTGTTAACTATAGCCAAATATTGATACATGCTAAAGATGGTTATTGGAATCTGACCTACAATGTGAATATTAATGTAACAAAAATCTGAAGTAAGCTAGATATAATTGAATCAACAATAATGCCAATAAGGCGGAGGTACTATATAATAGCCTATGCATCAGTATCTGCTTGGCAGCAGAGGTAAGTTCTATAACTGGCCTAAGAGAGAGGGACTTAATATATCTGAGGCTGATTAACTAAAGAATTAAGAATCAGTGAAAATTCACCCTAAATCTAGATATAAGATATAAGCATTCAGGAGGTGGATGTGTCTGCATCATCAGAAGCAGAGAAACCCTTCACTCCATGTTCACCTTCCCAATCAGAATTCTGAACTGAAGGTGCCCCTTTTCCTGTCACATTCCCTCTTCTGGTTCCTGAGACAATCATATAAACAAGTTATTCAAGGATACATATGATCAAATGGCGAAAGGAAAGAACAATCAGATAATCTAGGATTATTACTTTTGCTATTTATAGCACTGCGCGTCATTGCCAGAAATTCATTCCACTTGAGCTTTCGAAGTTGTTGCTTCTCCTCCTCTGAAAGCTCGAAATTGGGTTCCCTCCCACACATAAATGCAGCTCTGCACAGAAAGTAAAGCTTTAGTTTTTGATGATTTGGGTTCACGCCTTCACAGATTTCGTTGAGCATACCACATAATATGCAATGATGTCTGCTCCAGAATTAGAAAACCAAATCTTAAGGACAACCGGTTTACATCTTATTGTGCCTATCAGCAAAAATGTATTGCAAAATAGCTCCATTTATCATCTTGCATCTCCAACAGTAATAACAGAAAATCAATATCATGCATCTTTAGTGCATGTGGCTAAAAGTTCTTAATGGGAATACAACTAAAAACAATAAAGTCGACTAATTTACCTTGTAATCAAAGATGAACGAAAATGTCAACAAAAAAAACAAATTTACCAAAAACTTTTTTTTATTCATTTTAAATCATCCAAATAAGTAAAATGTACTAAAAAGAACAGTTTCAAATGAGTAAATGAAAAAAAAAAATTAGTATATAAAAACTATACTCGATCTTTCCTAGACTACATGATAAATATTGTGCTTAGATTAGATACAACAAAAAATATTCAACTTCTAGTAAAGCTTAAACATTCACTGATTATATGCTTAGATATCAATGTACGCACTATGACTTGTTAATTTTAGAAATTAATCCAATAACTGCCATTTTAGAAAATGATAAGTATTTATTTTAGAACAAAAAGGGTTAATAAAAGTTTTTCAAGTAGGGAATGATATCTAATTCTAGTGACATTTGAGAAGGAAGATAATATTGGTCCCTTTATTACCACATTAATTAAAATCAAAAGGTACAAAGATATTTTAAGTTAAATTTTGTATTATAAAATAGAATATACTGACACATTAACAGTAGTAAAGGTACCCTTTAAATAAGTTGTCTCTTTAACTTTGCGCTCCATTGATTTTAATTTATTTGGATCAAGGCAAGAGTTTATAGGATGATTAGCCATGTGTTACAATCTTGCCTTATACTATCTATTTAATGTTACTCCCTCAGTTTCACAACAGTGTGCACAAATTTTCTATTATGTTTGTCCTAAATTAGTTTGAATGCTTCCATTATTGACATGGTCTCACTATTAATATATTATTTTTTATATACTCTTTTAGCCCACACTTTTCCTTTTATCAATAAAAAATTACCCAACTTTCTATATCCTCTAACAAAAAAATTACACACCAACCCATATCACAACCGGCAATGCTACATCTACTCGGTCGGTAGTTAACCTACGAGAAATAGAGTATTAAAAAATTATTAGAACTGATGAGTTGGATTCCACTATTTATTCATTTCTATTAGTAGTGGGTTGTTGACCCACTGGGTAGATAAAGTTTTTTCCTATCAAAACTACTTTTTAAACCCCGAGAAGCCCCTGTGGGATTTGATCCCAAAATCTTTACCACTAGACCAATATTTTTTAAATAACTACACTATCACTTATCACCTTAAAATATGTGTCTCAACAAGTGTTCAGATCAATGTGGGATAAAACGGTTAATACTTAACAAGCTCTAGTATTAGTAAAAGGTATTAATAGGTTACAAAGTGTAAAAAAAAAATTCTTTTGAATTATTAATTGAGTATTAGGGTAGATAAGGGAAAGGTTTACATAGGCACACAACTAAAATAAAGCTAATATGATCGAACATTGACAGCCATACCTATCATATAGACGAGCAGCTTCCTCTTGTGAACTCACGGTACCTAGGTGAATTTGTTTTTTGTCAACCTTTATGGCAGCTTGCCATTTCATATTCTTGAAATAAACACCTGTGAGCACATATTGCTCTTGATTGTTTATTCGCCTTCTGCGATGTTGCTTTCTGCGCTTCACTTCTAGCTCTATAAAGGAAACATTAGTTATAACAGGTAATATTGATCTTTTTAGTCTCCCTCCTTTAGTGTAAGGATAAGGATAGGACAAGGGTAAGAAAAAAAAAAAACCTGTAATGGGTTGACCATACAGCTCTTTCGATGAGGTTGAACCACTAATATTTGGTTGATTTGGTTGGTTACGCTGATCATACGAATTGCTAGAATCAGAAACATTTGATGAGCCAATTTCTCGTGATGGATCATTCACCTAGTCACAAAAGTTGCATATACATATATCAAATATACACTCGATTAAATAGAGATGGTGTTAATAACTCTACATCATACATCCCAAGACATCAAACTACTAACAATGCACCGGTTAAAGAGTTGACAATGTGTTCCTTACCATAAGTGCGTAATCCATCAAAAAGAATCTATAAGAATTTTGATGATATTAAACACTTAGTATGCTTCTAGGAGACCAATGGAACAGGTAAGAACTTACCTCCTGTGGATGACTTATATTCAAATCATCTAAAGGAATGGGATGTACACTCCCAGGGTTTGAGCAACGAGTAGCATCTTCCGCCGGTGCATTTCCATTCTTCAATAATAGTGGAAGTGGAGCAAGAAAAGAATTCTGCACACCTGCAATATAAATAATTTGAAGGTAGTGTAAGTTGAAGGTAAGATGATACAACTTTTGAAAGTACTACTTAGAGTAAATATCCACTTAATCATAATTCATACCGGTGCAAAGCCCTAACAGTTTACGTCTCCTTAAGCTCACCATAGTCCTATCAGAAAAACACATAAGCACATAAATATAACATTTAGTATGTGTGGTCTTTCTAGTATGTGTGCTATAGAAAGACCATGACATACATACGTGAGTCTTCCCAGACTTTAATTCATTGAACAAAACACAACAAAAATAATTGTGAAATTCAAGGTCATCTTATGCACCAAAAAGCTAAAATATATGCAAAAGAAAAGACAGTCAAATTCATAAGACATTCAAAGTCTCCCTTAGTCCGTTTCTTTCTTCTTGCCGTGCCTTCTCGTTTCATCACTTTTCACCACTTTTTGAAAACAATATCAGTTAGTGCATCACCATCTTATCTGAAAGCTAATTGGGTAACCCGATAGCAGATTACGAACTAATTAATGATGATTATAAAGAAATCTTGCAACATGATCATATAAAAAATGACTTATGGTAAAAAGAAAGAAGAATCAAAGCGCAAAACGATTATACATATAAGCATGGTCCTCATCAACAGTAAAATTCAAACCCCCCACAAAGTGGGCAATGTAAGCATACCTTATAAAGAACTCAACACAATCACAAAGTGAAAAGTAAACTTCCAATTATACCAAAGTAAGTCCATCAATTATCATAGGTTATATCATCAAAATTCATATTTACCCAAAAAGAAAACAATGTGGAAATTGGAATTCAAAGAAAAAGACACAATCTAATCAACCCTTTTTTTTATTTTTATTCAAAGTCTTCCTTAAAGTCAAGCCAACCAACATACCACCTTTGCAAAGACAGAGGAATCTCATAACCCCAAAAATAAAATCTTCACCAAAGAAATAAATACATAAAAACACAAAACCAGGAAAATTGCAACAAATTAACCAAAGTTATATATAAACACTTAACAATCTTCTCTCGAAAAAAAAAAACACTTAACAATTCAAAAAAATTTAGAAGAAAATAAATTCTTTAATATTATCACTCAAGATCAAAACTTTACACTAATGAAACAAAAAAAAATACAACTACATTATCTGAGGTACATTAACGCATAATTTGACGAATACCCATTAAAAAAAACTAGCACTAATCATCAACAACATGGTAATTGAGATATTAATTAGCAAAAACACATATACATTAAAAAAAAAATTACACCATACCAGTAATAGTAACGACGAAAAAGTCTAATATTTGGGCGTTAGCAAATAAGAAGAAAAAAAAACTTGGTTATTCAAGGAATTAGGAAAAAATATTGGAAGGTGGCAAAGGGTAAAAAAGACAAAAAGAGTTAAGAAAGTAGAAGTTGTTGATGGTGGTCATGCATCTACCACCTCCCTATCTCCTTCACTTATGATGGAATTGTCAAATTTACCCTCTTTTTGTCGGCATTTTCTTAAGGCCGTGTTTGGTAGTGGACGGTGGTTTTGAGGTGGTTGAGAGGGAGGAGAGAGAAAATAGCGCATATAAACAAACAATATGTGTGTGTGAGAGAGTGGGGACTTTTTTTGGGGGGGAGGTTGATGAATGAGAGAAGGTAGAACGTATGTATGCAAATGCAACTATAATCTATATGATCTATCTAATGTACTTTTTTTTTTAATGAATAATGAGTTAATGACCACTTTTGCCCTTGAATTTTATTTTAAAATCCTGTTATGGAAACTTTTGAGGGCCAATAGTTGGGTTTGGGTTTGATTGGAGTTTTGGGTGTTTTTCTATGTTTTGTTTTTGTATGATACTAATGTTATCTTGAAAGATTTTGTGCATTTAAGGACTTTCCCAATTTACTAAGGAATAATAATGGAAAGGATGGGAATAGTGCACTTTTATGTGGTTTCCAAATTTCGATAACACTCCAAATTATTCAATCATCATCAAGTTTAATGATACAAAGTTGGTGGCGATATTTGGTAGCAATTAGCAAACAACTTCCACTTATATTGAAAGATATAATTTTATTTTTGTTGTTAGAAAGTCATAATAAGATGCAAGTACAATGGTAGATAGGATTCGATCTCAATATCTCATATATTGGGTATTATCTCATAAAAATTTGCAAATTAAGATAGATACCATCCACATAAGTAGATATAATATGAAGTGTGGACGTGAGAAAAAAAAATATGATTTGATAGTTCGAAAAGTTTTTGATATAAGTTCATATAAGTTTCAATGAGTTCAACAAAATGCAAGTTAACCAAACACAAAGTGAAGGGGAACACACAAAGACGTTCGAAGAATAATCCATTAATAGGAAGCGTGAACAAGGTAGTCAAGTACTCATATTTGGACCCAAAACTTGTCGCAAAAGCTCGTTTCAGAATGTAACCAATTATATCGATTTGATTCTAAACACAAAAGTCAGAATCGATTGAAACATGTTCTGGTTTAAGTTTACAACTTTCTAAAATTGTAACTAGTTATACGATATAATATTAGATACTTATAGAATCGAATTTCTTTGGATCACAAGTATTCAGGTATCAGGAGATTGAATTGTCGTGGTGGACCTTTTGTTGTGCAACTAAATATAATTATAAAGTAAAAGGATATGAGAAAATTACATGAAGATATAAAGTGGAAAGGACAATATCAATTTATTTGGTGAAACTATTCCATAAAAGAACGTTAGATAATGTAATTTGTACAAACAAATATGGTAAAGCTATACTCTTTTTTTGACTTTTCAGTTTTCCAGTTCAGTTTAGCTTCATTCAATTCAGTATAAAATAATTTTTCCTCACAAGTTCAATTAGATCCATTCAATTTATTTTAATTTTATTGAGTTCGACTCCATTCAACTCAATTGTCTTCACTCCATTTAGTTCATCTTCGTTAAGTCAAAATCTGTCTAAAAAAATAGAGCCTAAGATGGGAAGGACATTAAGAGCGAGACAGTGAGCAATAAAAAGGAAGGGGATACAAAGTGCGCCGAATTTATTATGGGGATTAATTTATAATAAAATGACAAATGTCATACTAAACTAGCACCTTTAACAAGTAAAGCAATCCATCTTATTTTATCATACCCTTTTGGAGTTAGGGAAAAAGGAAGGAAATCTCAACCCTTACAAAACCTTGGTGGGGTTCTAGCCATACCCTTTTGGATTGAGAGGAAAAGGATAACGAATTTCAAATTCTCAACCCTTAGGAGCCCCTGGTGAGTTTGATCTCATGATTTTAAAGTCATAAGGAGCATTCTTTGTCATTGGACCAAGTATTACAAAATTACATAAGTGATATAACTCTAATAAAAAAGTGATGTAACTTCAAAAAAAAAAAAAGAATATTAGAGAAAAAAAATTCAAAATTTGAATTTTTTTTTTTGGGTTCTAAATTTTTTAGGTGGGTATAACTCTAATGAACAAATGTTGTAACTCTAATCCAATCGTGTGGTTGAGATTCATTCTTATTTCTCATGTAAGGAGCATTCTCGATCTTGCCCCTATATAGATACATGATTGGATTAGAGTTACAACACTTGTTTATTAGAATTATACCACCCTAAAAAAAAGTTGGGCCCAAAAAAAAATTTTGAATTTTTTGTTTCTAATATTCTTTTTTGGGAGTTACATCACTTTATTATTAGAGTTCATCACTTATTCATAAGAGTTATAGCACATAGAGTTCATTCTCATTTCTCATATAAGTATGCATTCTCATATGAACTCACTTCTATATATATATTCCCTCCATCTCAACACTAGTAGAATAAAATACTTATTGTTGCGGTCATGACCTATTGCGATTTTGGCTCTGCAACAATTAAGGGCGCATCAATAGGTAATCTTAAAACCGCGGCAATACGCCAACTGCGGTTCTTACCAAAAACCGCAACAATAGGTATTTCTTTTAATAAAAAAAATGAAGCATATTGCAGCGGTTTTTGGTAGAAACTACAACAATATGTTAACTTATTGCTGCGATTTTGGAAAAACCCGCAGCAATAGGTGCAAGTACAAAAAAAATTCCATTTTTGAAATTTAAATATTATAGTAGTTCTCAATAAAAATTACAACACAAAAATAACTCCAACAAACTACACATTAAATTCATATATTCAATAAAACGACTAAACAAGTTTAGAGTTTTATAATATAACTAGTTGTTATACTTTTCTCTCTCCCCTCTCTCCTCTCTACTTTCAAAACCCTAGCCTCCATTGTTGATTTTTAAAGGGGCTTCCATCGGTTTTTACCGTTGGAAAGCCCCCACCTTTGTTTTTTTATTTGTTTTTAGGTTTCCAATAACGATTTATCTCTCGAAAGAAAGGGTTTTCGATCTCCTTCGTAAGAAAAGGTTTTTCGATCTCCTTCGAAAGACAAGGTTTTTCGACCTCCTTCGAAAGACAGGGTTTTTCTCCTCTTTTAGAGGGGGAATTTCTACAGGTTACAATCCGGGATACTAGATCTAATGGATTGCCGTGAAATTATTTTGTTGGTGAAGAATTATGCGGGATCACAAAGGTTATCAATTTTTCGAATACGGTCAGATGAATCCGACGGAAATCATCCTCACGACTACAAGGGATCGTTAGATTGTCTCTCCAACAAGGCTGCATTTTCCAGCAATATAAGCGGGAGATGTTCCACATTGCAAGATTTGTTTGACGATCGTAGTTTTTATGAAGGAAATTTTTGTTTGATTCAACTTATGTATTTGTTTGATTCGATTGCTTATATAGATGTCGTATGACTTTTTATTAATGAATTAATTTTACTATTCAAAAAAAAAAAATCATATATTCAATAAACATAATAATCTTACAAATTTACAATAATTACCAAAAATACAACAAACTTAAAAATCGAAAATATAAAATGAGCTACACTAAAAAACAAAAATACAAAAAACTTGAAAGAAATGAAAAGTAACCAAGGATTAAGAGATATGAAGAACTCCTAAAAAAAATCTGAAAAACAAACTAAAACTAAGAAATCAACTTACCGAATAAATCTAACAAAAACAGTCAAGAATGAAAAATAAACCACCTCTAATTCCAAAATATAAAAACTGAAAATCATAACACATCTATTGCGAAGAGGAACCCGTCGTTCAAAGAGGAAAGATAAACTCATCGGTGGTCAAGATTAGAGACCTGAACTGGCTTTCGACTAGAGATGGCAATATCCAATGGATCACCAGACTATCCGCTCCACCCGGTTTATTAAGTGGGTGAAAAACCCGGTTTAAAAGGATGATAGCCGGGTGACGGATAAACGGGTGATGGATGCGGGTCGGGTTCGAGTGATATTTTTTCATCCATCACCCGACCTATCATCCGTTTACCACCCGATCTGTCACCCGTTTAAAGTAAAAAATATATAATTTCTTTAATTTTGGGCTTTTTTATTTTACAACTTTATTAATCTATAGCCCAAAAGTTATAAGATGATAATATAAGTATATAAATGTTAATAATGTGGATTAGGGTTAGTTTGGAGACGATTTTACATAGTAAGTACGTAGAATTATATAAATGGATTAGTGGTTCTTATTAGGAATTTTTCTTTCTTCTCCTAATACTATTTGATTTCACCCGTTAATCACCCGATCCATCTGTTTAACCCGGTTACAAATGGATGGATGGATTCAGGTGGAGATGGATGCGGGTGATGGATGGATCGGGTGGAGTGGGTGGATGCGGGTGACGCTCCACCCGCCCCGAACCTGATCCATTTACATCTCTACTTTTGACGGTGATGAAGAGGAACCGCAACCGGATTTCGACAAATGCACCTATTGCAGGTCACTGTTTTGACGAACGAATCAGATCTAAATTGGAGTAAGGCTAATGGCATGAAAGGCTGATGGCGCGAAATCGAAGATGGTGTTGAGGAAGCAAGGAAGCGTCGGTGGATTTGTTGTGGTGCGGTGGTGGTGTTGGTCGTTGTTAGGTGAAATCGAGCAACGAAATCTCGAAGAACGACGAGGAGATCTAGAGAATCAGCCGACGATCTAGAAAAACGGCAAAGTATGAGAGAGGAAGGAGATCTAGAGAGGGTGAGGAGAGATAAGAGGAGGAAGGAGATATCGTGAAAGTGAATAGAGGAAGGAGATTCGCAAAGTGTTTGAGGGAAAATAATAGGAAACAACGCCCTTAATATTTAAGAACCCTAATGACCCTATTGCTATAGTTTCTAGAACGAACCGCAGTAATATATTAAAATAATATTTTTTATATTTTTTTAATATATTATTGCGGTTCTTGCAGAAAACTGCAGCAATATCTCTGGTCAAATAGTCAAAAAAAATTCAAAAAAATTTCGTTGAAACCATATTGTTGCGATTTTTGGCCGAAACCGCAGCAATATGATTATTTTATATTTTTCTTTCTCTTTTTACGTGATATATTGCTGCGTATTGGTAAAACTACAGCAATAAGCAATTATTTTACTAGTGCAAAATACTCTTTACTCTTTCCTTTTTCATCTGTCTCAAAATACTCTTTACTCTTCTAGTTTTGGATATGACCCCTATTATCTCAATATTTCTACCTTTTAACCATCGGTCCACACTCTCTCTCCTCCAAATAAAAAATACCCCTCATACTACCTACTAACTATCCCCATTTGCCCACACTCTCCCTCCACCAAATAAAATAATACTAATCGACCTACTACATATTAACTCATATCACATCAGTTTTCAATAAAATAACAGTCGATGACCAAAC
The DNA here is from genome assembly GCF_026745355.1 of Beta vulgaris subsp. vulgaris. Lineage (NCBI taxonomy): Eukaryota > Viridiplantae > Streptophyta > Magnoliopsida > Caryophyllales > Amaranthaceae > Beta > Beta vulgaris. The sequence continues at coordinate 44,072,709 of NC_079208.1, forward strand.
AACAACTTATTGGTATATTATTAAAGCACATAATCTATCTATACAAATATATTAAAAGGCGTGCGTGACAATGTATACACGCCACATGACACCTCTGTTACTCCATTAGAATTGTCCAATGTGCACATAAGTCATGTCAATTAACAAAAGTAAAATTAGCTTGCAACAAGATTTGAATCCGTGACCTCTTGCTATTATACTTGACATAATTACCATCTCAACCAACTTTTAATCATGCTTTAATTGGCGTGCGTAACAATGTATACACGCCACATGGCACCTCTGTTACTCCATTAGAATTGTTCAATGTGTACATAAGTCATGTCAATTAACAAAATTAAAATTAGCTTGCAACAAGATTTGAACCCGTGACCTCTTGCTATTATACATGACACAACTACTATCTCAACCAATTTTTAATCATGCTTTAATTGTCCACATTATTATATTTGTATCTTTTAAATGTTATGTTTTCCTTAATGTATTTTAATGAGAATGGAAAAAAATGCATATCAAGTTCGAAAAACAGTACCAACCCGGAATAATGTCCGAACCCAAATACTAGTTTTATATGATAAGGTGTTAACATATGAATAGAAAATATTGTTAGCCAACTTGTATAACTTTGGCACTTTTTGGTAGGGCGTAAAACATTTTTGCGTAAAACATTTTTCCAGGAAAACTGTTTTCCTCTATTTTCAGTTTTACATTGTTTGGTTGGCAAAATAGTGTAACACCATTTTTCCTTGGGATAAAATTTACTCTCCCAATGATGAAAAACTATTTTCCTTTCAAAATGAAGGGAAAACTGTTTTCCTTATCTCTCTTGTACACTTTTCTCACTACCTCTTCACTTTCCCTTTTATTTTCCTTTCCTTTCATCATTTTCCTTATATGAAACCAAACAACAGAAAAGTAATTTTGAAATTGTGTTTTCCATTGTAAATTGTTTTCCATGAAAACCATTTTACACTAAAAATGTTTTTACGCCCTACCAAACGGAACCTTTGTGTAAAATGCAGTGCAATAATATATTGATGTCTTACATATAGTGATCATTAATCAGTTTTATTAAAAGTTAATTGACAAGTTGGGAAATAAAGGGGATCCTAACTTGCCAAGGGTGAGAATCAATCCCAAGACCTCCTGGAACCAGGAGGAAAACTCTAACCACTAGGCTATTCCTAACTCTCAAAATTTTGTATAGTAAGCTTTGAACATAGGACCAATAAGTTGTAAAATAGACATCTTATTATCTTAATCAATTATTAGATATAATTAATTGAAGAATATACAAAATGTACAATACAAGTAAAACAAAATACAATCTAACAAAATCAAATACAATCTCATTGATTAATAGTACTCCTTTATTTATTTTTTTGTTATGTCTTTTTTTTATTTGCACATTCTTTTCTATATGATCAAACTTTAACAACGCATTATTAGTAAAGATTCTGAAAAGAAGGCAGTGGCTTTTATAACTCTATATGCCCAAAAACAAATACTAATATAAGGCAGTGATACTGTGATAGTTGGAAAAGTCAATCAGGAAAAAGGAGGCTACATTCTCAAAGGACCATGTGTTTATATAGAAAGAAAACAAGTATTTAACCACCTCATATAAAAAATAAAAGGTAAGTATGTAACCAATGACATTTTAGCCAATAAGTACAATAGTTTGGTGTAGGTGGGTAGCTAGGATTTACGAACATAAAACAATATGAAACATTCAAATGAAAAAAAGGACAATTATAAGGAAAGATGAGAGCATCGCCAATTGGCCACCGACGGGTTTATGATTGGATGGGTTTTTTCTTGCCATTCAAGCGTGTGGAGATAACGTCTTCCAACTCAAACTCCCCTTCATTTCTCTAATCTTTGGTTGAGAGTATTTATTACTATAGACCTAGTATTATTATATCCAAGTATTTTACTTCTTTGGGTTGCATTAAAAACCATACAAATAAGGCACATTTTTAGTGTGTGCCCATTGCATAGCCATTTTGATTTATATTAATAGTACTACTGTACTAGTGCAGTAACACTGCCTAAATTTTTATTAAACTAATCAAGAATTTCTATGGTAGCTAGTCCTTTTGCTGTCAGTCAACTAACTCCAATGGTAGAGCAAAATGATAATTGGCTTAGAGTGCCACATAGATTTTTCTAGCTACTCCACTTTAAGCTAAAACTCCCCCAATGGTTAGCTAATATGAGTAGGTCCCACTTGAAGTAAGATAGTTTTTTTTAAAAGAGAAGAGTATAGAAATTGTTCACCAAAATTTCCTCATGGCCCACAATTTTAGCTCAAGCCAATTGGCTTAGTTAAGCTACATTGGCTAGCAAATGAAATTCTAGCTAGTTACTCCAATGGTTGGGCTAATTGCTTAACTTTTTATTTATTTGCTAGCAAGTTCCTAATGTTCACCATTGGAGTTGCTCTTATTGGCTTATTCCATTGGTGTCAACATTTCACAAAAGAAGTAAAAAGGAATTGTTTATATTAAAATATCATTATAGATAGTCCTCTTTAATAATAATTTCTGTTTTTAAAAGTAGTTAAGAGGACCACTAATTATTATTTTAAAAAATCTTTGTGGTTTTTTTTTGTCTATTACTTACAGATCAGATACTTCAGTAGAAAAAAAGGTAAGATCATTCGCACTTCAAAACATTTTCGTTTGATAAGATTCGAAGTGAGTCGAAACTTATTTGAAAACTAATATGTCAATAAGAGTAAAGACATGTCGTGTGTTACAGAAATAAAAAGTAAGAAAGGTAAAAGTTTGATTACTGATTGGTCACTAGAAGAATGGACTACTAACCACCTAATAAGAACAACTTTGAGATTAAAAACTGAAAGTTAGATGTAGTAAAAAGAACTAAGATTTAGAACACGATTATGTGGCATAAATATACAATATATATTTAATATCACAACCATATGTGGTAAAAATAACTAAGATTTGGAACATGATCATGAAGTACAAATATACCATATACTTTGTTATTTCCCTAGGAACACTACAAGACGGGGGGGTGAATTGTAGGTGTAGAAATAAACGTAACTTTTTGCGGAAATTAAAACTTCAACGAATAAACAAGCTAGAGGAACACAAGAGATTTTTACGAGGAAAAACTTCTTGGGCCCAACAAGAAGAAACAACCTCGACCACTAGGGATTTTAAACTCAACTCTTTCACTAATTAGGCCAAACAACTTTGTTACAACCTAATTCTAACTCGAGCCACACCTTGAGTTCCTAAACTCAAGTTCCTGAGCCACTGTTCCCTTAACAGCAGTTCCTCTCAACTTCACTCGAAGTTTTCTCACACATACAAGCTTTACTCAAAGGCTCTCTCTTACAGAACTTCACTCAAAGTTCCCTTACCCTAAAAACCAAAATACAATTGATCGAAATAAGCTTAGTGGAATTAGAGTAAGAAAGCAAAGAACAAATGGCTATTATGAGAGAATGAAGGCACTGACACTTAATTAGTTAAACTCACTTAATTACTTAGTCAGATACACTTTGGAACTCATTTAGACTTCAATATTTATAGTGATAATCACAAAGAACGTGGGAGTAAAATTCGATTACATGTTAAGTCCATTAACCCATGATGTTCCTTCCCCTAAGGAACACGTTTCTCATCATGTCCCATGATCCCATGATCTCAATATGAACGTGGATATTTTTAGCCACAACTCCTAAGTAATAGGAGTTCCTTGAGCTTTATCCGAAAATCAGTTAGTTATAAAAACAGCTTTTATTATTAAAACTGAATTTTTAATCTTTAAGAAAATAATATCTTTTAAACAAATTCTTTATAAAACCGGATAATTATTTTCTATATATATTTTCCGAAAAACAAAATCTTTTCCTAAAACAGATTTTCTTTTTAAAACTGATTTTATCATTTAAACTGATTTGAAATTAGATAAAACTAATTTCCTATAATTTAGGCATGACTTACTCAATTGCATAATTGTACCGTTATACTTTTGCACGCCTAAGTCTAGTTCCTTTTATAAACCAAGTTCCTTTAACAGATTCGTTTAGTGCCACTTAGTTTGTTCCTTAGAAAGGAACAAACTCTCATTCTCAAATAAAACTGCCACTGTTCCTTACCATTCTTACTTTGTTCCTTTACATTGGAACTAGAAAATAAAACGCCTAGCTTCTATTCTTCTTGATCCAATGCTTGCTCCAGTATCAACTTATAGAAACTTCTTTACTTAGCCTTTGAAATCCTCTCTTGACTTCTTCCTTGACTTCGTATTCTCCCAGTTCCTTTCATTGATACCTTAAACATCATACACTTATATAACTCATTAGTTCACTACTTAGTTTGCATCTTTGTTTCTTTGTCAGCATCAAAGCTAGGGTTCAACATACTTCCTCTGTTTTTTTAATTGAACCATTTCACTTTTGGCACTATTTACCAACCAACTTTGTTAAGCTATTTTATATCATGGTATAAGAAAAAAAAAATATGGTCAAGTGGAGTCTTCTTAGATTTGTCTCAATACAAGTATTCCAAATATCAAATGTTTATAAATTTTACTTATAGAGATATTTGACGTTTAAAGAAACATCTCAGCACACGTGAAAAACGAAATGGTGCAATTAAAAAAAAGAAGTACGAGGTTGACAATTTGACACGAGATACCTGAAGGATAAAGCATTCACCTATTTCATCTTTGTGCTAGTAGTTAGTAAATGCTATGTTAATTTCATCTAATTTCATAAACTTATTTAGTTAAACTTAAAACTCAGATTTATTCATTTAGATCTTCATACTTATGTTTACTTATTACCAAACCATTTGTTTCCACACTTGCCGATATATTTTTTTTAACATTAATATCTCTAATTGCATATAAGTAAAAATTATTTAAAAAAATTGATATTGGAATCTTTGTTGAGACGAATCTAACAAGACGCAACTAGACGATGTTTGTAGATAATGATTCGAGATAGCTTAACAAAGTTGGTTGATAAATAGTGTCAAAAAGCAAATGATACAACTAAAAAAAATAAAGAAATATGTTTAATTAAGGATTAGTAATAACTATGAGCATTAGGTTTTGATATATACATTTAAGACGTATTGAACAAGATCCCATATAGACAAAGTCGTCTTGATCTTTTCCGGAGCCCAGAGCTAAAAACTTAATTTGGGCCCTTATACAATGGACATTTATTTTAGTAATAGGCAATTAAAAATTTATTTCGTACTTTAAAGTTAAGTCACCATGTAGAAGCTTAATTATTAGCAATTTATAGAACACTTCAAAAAAAAATTTAGCAATACATAGAAAAATGAAATTAAAATTGGATTGATAAGACTAAAAGCCATAACAACCATGACAATTGGGAAAGAGAAAAGAAGACGAGGGGAAGTAAGGGATTGAGAAGTCAAGAAAAATTTATTCATATAAGTTTTGGAGAAAACATAATATTGGTAATTAATTTTATCATTTGTGGGGTCTCTAAGAAGAGGCCTTGAGCCGTCGCTCGTCTTGCTTCCCCATCTGAAATCCCTTTGCACGTAAATACTTTTTTCCTTATTAGCATAAAAATATGCCCAAAATACAATTAAATCCAGAGACTTTACCAAACAAGAAAGACTCTGACCACACTACATCTTAGTAATTCATATCAAATCACCTTAATTCATAAAAAAAAAAAAAACATTGTCTTAAAGTCTCAATTGAGCATATTACTCAAATTGTGGGATGATAATTTTTTCAATAAAGAGCAATGTCTATGTAACCTTGTGCTTGGAGTAAAAGGACTAGACAACAATTCAACAAAAGTGTGTAAAGACTGATATGGGAGAACTGCTCGACTCGAGCCTATTTGACACCTTCAAACAAACTATTGCTTTTAAGTTTCACTTATAAGGTAGAGTTGGCATAGCAAATTATGCCTCCACCAAGAATAGGGCTCTCATCAGTGTTTAGCCATCGCCCACGATAAGCCCAATCCAAGGTGAAAATATCGAAATATCTTTCTAACCTAAACATACTACTCATAACATTTCACTTATTAACCTCACTCTAATGTATGCAATGCGTGCTACAAATTGCAAAAACATGTACACCAATTATAGTTTATTATTTGTCAAAATAGTAAATTATAGTATATTAACATTAATTTTTAAAACAATTCAACAAATAAAGGGTATTTAAGATATTTTAGGTGGACACCAAACTACTAAACTACTCAAGAGCAGACTTATATAATAAAGATGATTGCTTAAAATTAACTGACTGTTGTAAATAAACTGAAGAGAGAGAGAATCGTGTTGTATCTTATTCCATATAGTCCAGGGTATATATATACAATACAATAGTTAGGGTTTTACTTGGAGAACAAAACCCTAGAATATCCCGGATATATTAACGGGGGTATAATGGGCATCCATATTATATTTCATAACACTCCCCCTTGGATGTCCATTATACAAAATAAAAGTTCTCTCTTAAAATAAGATATTTCCTAATGCGCGTAAGATGCTGCCTCATTAAAAATCTACCAGGAAAACCCAGTGGGAAAAACCATGGTTAAGGGAAAAAGAGTGCAGCGCGCATCTACTCCCCCTCATGATTACATAACTTGGACGTAATCCAATACGGTAAACTAATTTCTTGAAAGTAGCGGTGGGAAGTGCCTTGGTAAATAGGTCTGCCAAATTTTCACTTGAACGAATCTGTAGAACCTGTACATCACCATTCTTCTGCAGTTCATGGGTGAAGAAAAATTTTGGTAAAATGTGTTTTGTTTTATGACCCTTGATGTATCCTTCCTTGAGTTGTGCAATGCATGCTGCATTATCCTCATACATAACTGTTGGAGCTTCTTTCCCTATAGATATGCCACAATCTTCTCGTATATGTTGAATTACGGACCTTAACCATACACATTCACGACTAGCTTCATGGATAGCTAAAATCTCTGCATGGTTGGAAGAAGTGGCTGCAATGGTTTGCTTCATGGAGCGCCAAGAAATGGCAGTACCACCACTTGTGAACACATATCCTGTTTATGATCGAGCATTATGGGGATCAGACAAATACCCTGCATCTGCAAAACCAATTAAGTCTTCTTTGGGTTGGTTAGAAAAGAATAAACCCATATCTTTCGTTCCTTGGAGGTAACGAAGTACATGTTTTATTCCATTCCAATGCCTTCGAGTTGGACATGAGCTAAACCTTGCTAGCAAGTTCACAGAAAATGATATGTCAGGTCTCGTATGACTAGCAAGATACATCAAATCCCCTATTGCACTTAAGTATGGTACTTCTAGACCAAGGATTTTTTTTCTTCATTGATTTCTCGAGGACGGAATGGGTCTTTATCAACATCAAGTGATCTTACAACCATTGGGCTACTCAACGGATGTGCTTGATCCAAATAAAACCTTTTTAACACCTTTTCCGTATATGTTGTTTGATGCACAAGGATTCCATTCTTTAGATGCTCAATTTGTAGCCCCAAGCAAAATTTTGTCTTTCCAAGATCTTTCATCTCAAATTCTTTCTTCAAATATTCCACTGTGTGTGAAATCTCTTCAGGGAATATTTAAATCATCAACATACACTGCAATTACTGCAAATCCTGCCCCAAATTTCTTTATAAAAATGCATGGACTGATAGGGTCATTCTTATAGCCTTCACTTATTAAGTACTCACTGAGGCGATTATACCACATACGCCCTGATTGCTTCAATCCATAAAGAGATCTGTTTAATTTTATGCAGTAATGTTCTCGAGAATTAGAATTTGCTGCTTCTGGCAGTTTAAATCCTTCTGGGACTTTCATATAAATGTCATTGTCCAGTGGCCCATATAAGTAGGTTGTGACTACATCCATTAAACTAATCAAGTCCTTCTCTTATTGCCAGACTAATAAGAAATCTGAAAGTAGTTGCGTCCACCACAGGGAGTGTTCTTCATTAATCATTCGGTCTTTGTGAGAATCCTTGTGCAACTAAACGTGCTTTGTATCTCACAATTTCACCATCTTCATTCTTCTTTCGCACAAAGACCCATTTATGTCCCACTGATTTTACACCTTTAGGTGTACGGACTACTGGTCCAAATACTTCTCTCTTTGCAAGAGATTTTAATTCTGCCTCAATTGCTTCCTTCCATTTTGGCCAATCATCTCTTTGTGCACACTCTTCAATAGAATTTGGTTCATGATCCTCATTTTCTTCCATATCATATCTATTGCATAAAATATATCTATCATGACGTCGATTTATTTTATTCCATCTCATAGACATGACATAATCAGTTGAGATCTCTTCATTGTCAGGTACCTGAATTTCTTCCTTTGCCATGTCTAAAGTCTCTCCTGGAGATCCTTCAAAATTCTTTATTTCCTCAGTCTGGCCATTATCAATTCCTGCTCCTTTTCTTTTCCGAGGATTCTTATCTTTGGAACCAATAGGTCTACCACGCTTCAGGCGTGCTGTAGACTCACTAGCAGTTTGATGTTTTCCTTCTGGGACATTAATTTTGATAGGAGCATTCACAGCTTATTCTATCTGGTTACTCTATTTGGGTCAGTAAATGCGTCTGGCAATCGATTTGCTAAGCTTTGTAAATGAATTATCTTTTGGACTTCTAATTCACATTGTTTATTACGAGGATCAAGATGAGATAATGATAATTCATTCCAAATGATTTCCTTCTCCAGCTGTTTATTCTCTCCCCCTAATGTTGGAAAAACTGACTCATTAAAGTGACAGTTTGCAAATCGAGCCTTAAATAGATTTGACGGGGCCCACCATCGAACCCGTATTAACTTTGCTGCGCTCCTCCTTAACCGACTGCAGGAGATTCGGGTGGGCACTACGGTGACTGGGGAGATCCTTGTGCATGGTCACCCGACTAGCTTCCTACCTTGACCTGCACGATGACCTGGCTCGCTTGGAAGCAAGCGTGCCTACTGTTGGTCAGGCCAACAAATTGGATGGTGCCAGTTTGCAGCAGATGAAATTTCTGCGCGGTTACCAGAAGGAAACCTGCACCTGGCTTGTGGGGGGGGGGGGGGGAAACCTTACTGTTTTATAGGTCCCGACTTCAATTGGGACCTCCCCGCTAACGTTGAAAACCGTTGGCGGATTCCCCCTGCCCATGACATCCCACGGGCTATCCCTGAGCCCATTCCTAGGGAGCGCATTCCACGCGTTCCGAGAGGTCCGAGGCCCGACCACCGCATTCCTGAGAGTGAGGTGGCCGAAGCTTCCTCCTCTCAATCCTTCGACATGGGCTCTGTCATGGCAGCCATAGCCCAGATGCAGGCCTCTCAGGAGGCCAATCACCGTGCGGTTACTGCTACTCTTGCCGGTATCCGCACCGACCTCGACCATGTGTCTCGAGTGGCTTGGCGCACTCACCTCGCCAATGTCCACTCCGGACATGAGCCTCCCTTCCCTAACCACCCCCACTATCCTCCTTCTTTCGACCCTCGAGAAGGGCCGTTTGAGGAGCCTTCCTTCCGCCCTTATCCCCACTACCCATCCTACTATCCTGATGGGTACTCTGGTGGGTCTTTCCCTCCTTACCCCCCTCCCGATGGGGGTAATGGTGGGAATTATTAGGAGCTTTTCATGACCCCCTCCCTCTCCCTCCTTTTGCAACTCCGAGCGCGGAGTTTTGCTTAAGCTTGGGGGACTTGCTTGTATGTCTATATCTTTGGGAGTTTTGGGGTCATAGATGGTTAGAAGTTAGGGGTCTCATTGGTTTTCGGTTGGTATTGGTGATTGTTCCTGTCTGTGGTTTTGACATCCCCCACCCCTGCTGACTTCTCTTCACCTGTACAGCTTTGCTTTGGTAGTTTTGTTTTGCTTTTGCTTTGCATATTTTTATATATATGAAAAAAAAAGAAAAAAAAAACATTTTCCTCTTTTATTCTTTTTTTTTTTTTTCTGCATTTAGGATAGCTTGGTTGCATGCATGATTTGTGGCTAAAGAGTTCATGACTTGATTGGAAGACCTTCCTTATATTAGACTTGATGATTTTGGAAGCCCTGTTGTGACTTTAGGCGTCTCTTGAAACCGATAACTTTTGGTAGAGTCTCTTTGAAATTAGGCGATTGGATGAATGGATTGCCTTGCCCTTTGTGCGATGAATCCCGAAGGAGGGCCAAGAACCTCGTAAGACTCACTCACAACCCTCACCATTGATCGCCTAACTTGTGACTTGCATTTTAGCTCCCCAAGATTACATAAGACGAGCCTCTAGGAGAATGATTTAGGGCGTTTCTTTTGCTAGTAATAGGAGCTACAAAGCCAAAAGCTTGATTACCTGCATAATATTCGCTCCTCAACCCATCTGAGCCTTTCTATCCTATTTTTGCTTAACCCACATAATGAGTCATGGCCAAACTTTCCCCAAGGTGGAGTACATGTGTAGTTTTTGTTGAGTTAAGTGGTTTTGATATTAAGTCTTTGTTGAAAGAGAGTTAACGTGCTTGTATGATAGCAAAAGTTGAAAAATTTTGTGAAAAAGAAAGACAAAAGAAATAAAAGAAAGAAAGTTCTTATTGTTTGATTTGGTTTACTATTGAAAATGAAAAGAAAGAAGATCAAATTGATGAGAAAAATGAAAAGGTTCACAAAGTGAAAAAGAAACAAGTGAAATTCAAGGTTATGTGTGAGAGTTCTTTAATTGAGAATAGTGTTAGGACTAGCTTGAGGGAGTATTTACCCCTAGTTTGTACTCCACTTACCCTTTTTGCACCACATTCCTAGAATATAATCCACACCCATAACCTAGCCCCGTTACAACCTTAACAAAGTCCCTTTTGACTTCTAGATTGGACTTGATCTATTTAGTAGTGGCGGGTGAGATTTTGTACAAGTCATGATGAGGGTCATCAAAACATGGTAGAGGCGAGCAATTATGGTTGAGCATCCCTAGGGAGGAGTCAAACTTGGGTCTTGGAAGTGGAGAAGAGTGAGAAATCATTCTTGGAAAGCTTTCTTTCAAAAAGACTCGGTTGATCGGTGGATTGAGACCTTAGAGTCACTCTTGTGCTTCCTAATCATCTTCCCTCTTGTGTTTGGTTGGTCTCCTAAATCTTGCTATGAACTCATTTAGCTTGCATGTCATGCTTGTAACCTTGCATTTAGAGCATATAGGTTAGTTTGTTGCATTTTTCCCTTTTCTTTTTATTCTCCTTCTCTTTTTCTTTCCTTCATTCTCATTCTTGGGTTACTTGAGGACAAGCAAAACGCTAAGCTTGGGGGAGTTTGATAAGTGCGTTTCTAACGCACTTTATGACTTTCTTTTGGCTTGTTTTAGCTCCCTTTTCCTCCTTTTCTTCCTTCTTTCTCCTCACTTTTCCCTTCTATTTCATTCACTTGATCATAGTGACATTTTGCTAGATTTTCGATCTATTTTGATCGAATTTCTAGCACATATGCTTTCACCATGTTTGTTCGTGTTTCTATTGCAGGTATTACCCTTTTCGGGGCCGAGAAATGCGAGGCATGGCACAAGAGAACGAGCTAGAGGCTGAGAGGTAGCCTGAGGTGCGCTTGGTATGCCCCGCACACGATGGTGCGCCCACACAAGCTACTGGTGCGCCCGCACCATCGACCAATTCTGGAGCACAATATAGACGACATTGGTGCGCCCGCACCAAGCACAAGGTGCGCCCGCACCTGCGTCTGGTGTGCCCGCACCAAGCACAAAGTGCGCCCGCACCTGCGTCTGGTGCGCCCGCACCAACTACATGTGCGCCCGCACATTTTGACGGATAAATCCAGGCTGAGGCAGAAACTTAGGTGCGCCCTTACCTTACATGTGGTGCGCCCGCACCTGTACCAGGTGCGCTCGCACCTGCCCATTTGTGCACCCGGGGGATTTCCACCTTGAGGCAGAAGACTCAGGTGCGCCCGCACCTGAGGTCTGGTGCGCCCGCACCTTAGCATGGTGCGCCCGCACCTCCTTATGGTGCGCCCACACCATGCGTTCCGAAACAGAAATTTCGATCATTAATTCCCTTTTCCTTTTTAGTTTGAGACTTACGCTTTCATTCTATTTTTCACACAACATTCTAGGGTTTTGTATTAGAGAGAAAACACTTTAGTTTTCATTGGTAATCGAGATTAGTGATCGTAGTTTGTAATTCCATTGATATTCAAGGTATTTTTCGTTCATCTTAATTCAAAGTTTCAGTTTTTAATTCATTCTCTTGGTGTTTGTTTATGTTCTTAGATTATTTTAGATTTTCATTCTCTTAGTTTAATAATTACGATTTAGATTAGTTTAATCATTACTTAATCATGTTTAGCCTTAGAATTTAGATTAGTCATAGATTCATTGTTTAATTGCTTTAACTCCATGATTAGTGAGTAGTTTCATAATCTAGGGTTAGGGTGAAAGTATGAATTAGGGTTTTAAATATGATGTTGATGTGATTGTGATTGTTTAGAGAAGTTTATGCATTGATCTTGGTGTTTTGAAACCTTAGGATAGATATTGATCACATTTATACTTTGGTATTTTGATTTCAAAGTTCCTATCGAATTTTGAACTCTTTTATCATCCCCAAGAATCAACTTAATTTCTATGCCAAGATATTGGATGGAAATTAAGGGGATCCTTCATTAGGGGTTTTCCAAACTTATTGAATCTCTTAGTCAATTAACTAAAGACCATTCGAGAGAGAATTTAGCTGATTGATTAAGTGATTACGCTTGAGGACCATTCGAGAGAGGACTCAAGTAATTTAGAGGGAAACTAAACCTTGCAAATCATCTCCGTACATCACAATCGCATTAGCATTCATTGGCTATTCTTATTCATACTAGTAACCTTAACTCTAGTGTCTTTATTCTGATATTTAAACTCGTGTTATTTGCTTGTTCGTGCTATTAGTTAGACTTAATAGATACCAAAACTCTTTCAAACCCCCAAATACCCTTCAATTAGGTAGTCTAGACTTGATAGACTTTAACCAATCCCTATTTCCCTGTGGATCGACCCTTGACTTTCCCTTACTATTCTCTTAGTGATTACTTGTTAGGACTATAAATATTGTTTGGAAAACAGTTCTTAGTGCCTTAACGACACACTAAAAACCTCTTATCAAAATGGATTCTCTTAGTGATTGCTTGTTAGGACTATAAATATTGTTTGGAAAGCGGTTCTTAGTGCCTTAACGACACACTAAAAACCTCTTATCAAAATGGCGCCGTTGCCGGGGAAGCTGTGCTATTGATTGAAGTATATTTTAGTTTAGTTTGCTTAGTTGATTTTTCTTTTATTTTCTTTTTACTGTGGTTGTTATTTGCTAATCCTCTGCTTAGCTTTGTTGTGTTACATGAGAAGAAGAACTCACGGTTCACCACATTGCCTCTAGATCTGAAATCGACCGTACTTGCGAAAGCTTCGGAAGAATTTGGAAATTTGACTTTGGGTTCCGAGCCTTCTTCACCAATCTCAAGTACATCAAGTGAAGTTGAATCAGAAATGGGTGAAGCAAATCCACAACTGTTTAGGGATTTCGGAAATCCGGGTTCCTATGTTCTTCAAGGTGGAATTCGACTCCCACCACCACTACAAATTTCAGCATTCACCCTCAGTATACTCGGATGGTGAAAGCAGAGCAGTTTTGTGGGGGGTCAGATGAAGATCCTCTAGACCATCTCGACAGGTTTCTCGAGATCTGTCCATGATAACACAATGATGTCTCTCTAGACTACATCAAGATGCACCTGTTCCGGTCCTCTCTTACCGGAAAGCAAAGTCATGGCTCAAGAGCTTGCCTGCTAATTCCCTCACTACATGGGAAGAAGTCACAATGGCCTTCTTGAAGAAATACTTCCCGGAGTGGAAGACTGCGGACATAAGGAGGAAGATCTCCTCATTTGAGCAAGAGAACGATGAGACACTTGCCGAAGCTTGGGAGCGGTTCAAGGAGATGATCCGTTCATGCCCACACCATGAGTTCAACAAGAATCTACTCATGCGATTTTTCTATGATGGTCTTGATCCGATTACGGGCCACCTTGATGCTGGAGCGGGAGGTCAACTATCTAAGATCCCGCAAGAACAACTTGAGTCCACAATTGAAGAAGTGATCAAGAACTACTCATGGGGTGGAAGACGAAGAGGTGCTCAACCTAAGAAGAGCGGAAAGTTTGAAATTAGACCCCATGGATCAAATTCAAGCCAAGATGGACCAACTCGACAAGAAGCTCTCCAAGATCAATCTTGCATCGTCTACTCCTTCACAGGTAAACTCTTTTTCTTGTGATATTTGTGGTGGTACTAACCATGATACTTCTTATTGTGGAGGTACCCATTCGGAGCATGTGGCGGCAATAATTCAAGAGGAGATGGATATCAAGGAAACCAAGGGTATAGGAACAATCAACAAGGAGGTTGGAGACAACCTCAACAAAACTACACCCAAGGATTCAACCAACCTCAACAAGGATGGAATCAACCTCAACAAGGGTACAACCAAGCTCACAACCAAGGGTTTGCGCAAGGGTATAACCAAAACCAAAACTATAACCAAGGTGGTTCCTCCTCACAAGGGTCCAACACATACCAAGCTCCACATCAAAGGACCAACAACCCAAAACCTCCCTCCAATCTTCCATTCCCCAAACAAAATCCCGAACCTACACCATCTTCCGATCCAACCTCTCTCCAAATTCTCCAACAACTCCAATCCATGAACCAAATTCTCCAAAACCATGAGCAAAGGTTTCAAGAGCTACAAGCCCACAACAAAATGCTTGAAACCCAAATTGCCCAAGTAGCTGAGAAAATCCCTCACCCCCACAAATCAACTTCCAGGCCAACCCATTCCTAACCCCAACCTCCATCAAGCCAAAGCCATTCATTTGAGGTCGGGAACAAGTTATGCGGGTCCTAAGATGCCGAATGGGGAGTTAGAGAAGGATGAAGAAGCTGAGGTTGTTGAGAAGGAGGATGGAGCTGAGGAAACTGAGAAAGAGGAAGTTGAGGAGAAAGATGAGTCACATGTTCAAGTTGGTGACAAAAACACATTGCCATCACCTCCACCAACCAAATCCTATGTGCCTCCGGTTCCCTATCCTCATAGGTTGGTAGAGAGAAAGTTGAGTGACAAGTTCACTAAATTTCTAAATGTGATGAAGAGCCTGCAAATCAACATCCCATTCCTTGAGGCTATGTCTCAAATGCCAGCTTATGCTAAGTTCTTGAAAGAGATCCTCTCCAATAAGCGAAAACTTGAAGATGAGCTTATCTCCCTACCTTACCAAGTGAGTGCTCTTGTGCAACGAACTATGCCCAAGAAGCAAAGAGATCCCGGGAGTTTCACCTTGCCGGTGAAGATAGGTGACTTAGAGCCTAAGGGTGCACTGGCCGATCTGGGAGCAAGTGTCAATTTGATGCCCCTTTCTATTGCAAAGCACCTGAAATTTCCTCTTCATCCTACGCGCAAAACGATTCAATTGGCGGACCGCACTGTGAGAGTCCCTTGTGGTGAGTTGGAGGATATACCGATTCAAGTTGGGCATGTGTTTGTACCATGCGACTTTGTGGTGATGGATATGGAGGAAGATCCTGAGACTCCTCTTATTCTGGGAAGAGAAGCTCTAAAGACTTTGGGTGCCGTGATAAACTGCAAAAACGACACAATCACGGTTGAGGTAGCTAATGAGCGGGTGGTGTTTGAGTTCTCTAAGACACTGAAGAGACCTATGATGGAGAAAATTTGCCGGGTAAGCCTAGTGGAAGATGAGGTAGAGGACACCATGAGTGTGGATAA
The DNA here is from genome assembly GCF_026745355.1 of Beta vulgaris subsp. vulgaris. Lineage (NCBI taxonomy): Eukaryota > Viridiplantae > Streptophyta > Magnoliopsida > Caryophyllales > Amaranthaceae > Beta > Beta vulgaris. Next base: position 44,088,510 of record NC_079208.1, read on the forward strand.
TTCTGGGACGATTTGTATGCTGCACTTACCGACACCTTAGCTTGGACATGGAAGAGGAAACGCAAGATGAGGCGTTTGAGGTTCTAGCTGCATCATCCACTGATAAAGAGGAGTGTTCTAAGCCTCCTCCCAAGGTAGAGTTCAAACCCCTTCCCTCCTCTCTTAGATATGTTTTTCTTGATGATGCATGTACTTATCCTGTTATTGTCAATTCGAGTCTTGATGACATTTCTATATCAAAACTGATTGGAATTTTGCAAAAATATAAAGATGTCATTGGGTATTCGATTGATGACCTTAAGGGGATAAGCCCTTCTCTTGCTATGCATCGTATCCATCTCATCGATAGTAATGCCTCCTCCATCGAGCATCAGAGAAGGCTCAATCCCAACCTCAAAGAGGTTGTGAAAAAGGAGATCTTGAAACTACGTGACGGGAATCATCTATGCTATCTCAGATAGCAAGTGGGTGAGCCCGATTCACGTGGTTCCAAAAAAAGGAGGCATGACTATAGTTGAGAATGAGAAAGGAGAAACAATCTCAACTAGGACTGTCACTGGGTGGAGAGTCTGTATTGATTACAGAAAACTGAACAAATCCACCCGGAAAGATCATTTCCCCCTTCCCTTCATTGACCAAATGTTGGAGAGGCTTGCTCGTCATTCACACTTCTGTTTTCTCGATGGTTATTCCGGATTCTTTCAAATCCCCATTCATCCGGATGACCAAGAGAAAACCACCTTTACTTGTCCGTATGGGACATTTGCATATCGAAGGATGCCCTTTGGTTTGTGTAATGCCCCATCCACTTTTCAAGGTGTATGACAGCAATCTTCTCTGACATGCTAGAAGATTCCATTGAAGTCTTCATGGACGACTTTAGTGTGTGTGGTTCGTCTTTTGACACATGTCTGGTTAATCTTGAATGTGTGTTAAAAAGGTGTCAAGAGACGAACCTTGTACTGAATTGGGAGAAGTGTCACTTTATGGTCGAGGAAGGCATTGTACTTGGGCATAAAGTGTCGAAAAAGGGTATTGAAGTAGATCCGGCAAAGGTTTCGGTTATTGAGAAGCTTCCGCCACCGAACTCGGTGACGGGAGTTCGCGCTTTCCTTGGACATGCTGGTTTTTACCGACGTTTCATCAAGGATTTCTCTCAAATAGCCAAACCATTGACGAATCTACTTCAGAAGATGTTGATTTTGAGTTTGATGAGTCTTGTACTAAGGCTTTTGAAACTCTTAAGAAGACCCTTACTTCTGCCCCCATTGTGCAAGCTCCGGATTGGAGCTTGCCTTTTGAACTAATGTGCGATGCTAGTGACTTTTCAGTGGGAGTTGTTCTTGGGCAACGCAAGGAAGGGAGGCTACATGTGATAGCCTATGCAAGTAGGACTCTGGATGATGCTCAACGGAACTATGCAACTACGGAAAAGGAAATGTTGGCCGTGGTCTTTCTTTTGACAAGTTCGTTCCTACTTGACATGTAATAAGGCGGTGGTGTATACGGATCATTCTGCGGTCCGGTATTTGATGAGTAAGAAGGATGCCAAGCCTAGGCTCATTAGGTGGGTGTTGCTTCTTCAGGAGTTTGATTTTGAGATGAAAGAGAAGAAGGGGACGGAGAATGTGGTAGCTGACCATCTTTCTCGCCTCCCTCTTGACAATCTGGAGGAGATTCCTATCGAGGACGATTTGAGAGAAGAAGCCTTGTTCGCCATTCTGAACAATGAGGTTCCATGGTTCGCTGATTATGCAAATTATCTGGCTTGTGGGATTGAACCTCATGGTTTTACTTCCCAACAAAGGAAGCGGTTCTTTAAAGAAGTTTCGAGGTTCTACTGGGATGACCCGCTCCTTTTTAAGAAGTGTGCTGATGGAGTGTTTAGGAGGTGTTTCCTAATCATGAGATGGCCTCGGTTTTGCATCATTGCCATACTTTGGCATGTGGAGGACCGGTGGAGCAAGCAAAACTGTTGCTAAGGTGCTCCAATGTGGTATGTTCTGGCCAACATTGCAAAAGGATGCCCGAACATTTGTGGTGGCTTGTGATAGATGTCAAGAGTGGTGGCATCACAAAGCGACACGAGATGCCTCAACAGAACATTCTTGAGGTTGAGCCTTTGATGTCTGGGGAGTCGACTTTATGGGCCCATTCGTTCCTTCCTGTGGAATGTATACATTCTTGTTGCGGTCGACTACGTGACAAATGGGTGGAAGCCATTGCCTCTCCCACCAATGACCATAAGGTAGTCACCAAGCTTTTGAAGAAGATCATCTTCCCTCGATTTGGGGTGCCCCGCGTTGATCAATGATGGCGGTTCACACTTCGCCAAAAAGCAATTAGAAGCTCTATTGAAGAAATACGGGGTGAATCACAAATGGTCTTCCTTATCACCCCCAAACCAAGGCCAAGTTGAGTCTCGAATCGAGAAGTTAAAAATGTCCTTGAGAGAGTGGTAATAGGACACGAAAGGATTGGTCTTTGAAGCTTGATGAGCCTTTGGGCTCTTCGCACGGCTTTCAAACGCCCATAGGCACCACTCCCTATCGCCTTGTGTATGGCAAGCATGCATTTGCCGGTTGAACTGAGCACAAGGCTTGGTGGGCAATTAAGGAGCTCAACATGGATCTTCACTTGGCGGGAGAAGCTCGAAAGAAAGGCTAGTAGAGCTTAAGGAACTTCGTTTTGATGCTTATGAGAGTTCAGACTATACAAAGAGCAAACGAAGAAATGGCAGATCACCGGATTCAACAACGAGATTCCGGGTTGGGGACAAGGTCTTATTGTTCAACTAAGACTAAAGCTTTTCCCCGGAAAGTTAAAGTACAAGTGGTCGGGTCCCTTCTCTGTGTTGAAGACTACTCCATATGGAGCTTATGAAGTTATGGGTGAGAACGGTCCATTTTGGGTTAACGGGCAAAGGTTGAAGTTCTATCATGATTCTCATGCCGTTGGTTCAATTGGTTGCTTGATTCTTCGCTCACCTGAGCGACTCTTGTGATGGAAGTATCCTTTTTAGTCTAGCTAAAGACTTAAAACAAGCGCTATACGGGAGGCAACCCGTTTCTTTTCTTCCTTTTCTTTTATTTTAGTTCCTTTTCTTTTATTTTAGTTCATTTTTCTTTTGTTTGTTAGTCTAGCTAAAGACTTAGAATTTTAGCCCGCACCAGCTTTCAAGCACATTTTCCAGCAGAAAAACAGGAGGATTTGTCCGCCCGCACCACTTCATGGTGCGTCCGCACCAAATACCTTCGAAATTTTTTTTTGCTCGATTGGTGCGCCCGCACAACGAGGGGGTGCGCCCGCACCACAACATCTGTAGTTTTAGAGAAAAAACATAAGGTTTGGTGCGCCCGCACCAAACAAATTCTGAAATTTTTTTATGTATGGTGCGCCCGCACCAAACCGGCTGGGCACGAATTCTCGCGATTCTAAGTCAAGTTTTCGGCCCTCCTCACTCATTTTCCTCCTAATTTCGAAACTCTCTCTCACACTCACTCACTTTCTCTCTCTTGCTCCTCTCTAGATCCGGCCACCACGACACTTTTCCGGCCACTTCCAACGACTTTTATCACCGGAATCTTCATCACCATCTTCTCTACAACATTCAAAGCACAAAAATTGGGGGTTTTGCAAGGATTCGATTTCTAGGGTTTCAAAATTGGGGATTTTCATCTCCATGTTGGTAACTCCCTTCTAATCTTTGCTTTTTCATCAATAATCAACTAAATTGGACTTCTAGTGTGTTTTCTTTTAGATTGCATGCTTGTTTTCCTTAATTTCTTTTGATTGTTCATGAACTTTGGTCATATTTGTGTTTGGTGATGTGGTGAACAAGTGCAATTTTTGTGGTTTGTGATAAATTCATAATATCTGACTTTTTGAGAACTACATTGCAAAATTGTTAGGTGTTGTTGATTTTTGTGCATAATTGTGGTTGGTTTGGTGAAATTGGCTTGAAAGTCTCTTTGAGTGGTGATACTCTTGATTGCTAGCAACTTGGTTGCTACTAATTGTGGATGGCTAGCTGGTAGATCTTAGGATTAGTTTTTTATTTTTCTTTTTGTGTGTTTTCCTTTTGTGTGGTTTGATTTTTCTTTTTGTTTGTGTTTCGTTTTTTTCTTTTTGAGTGTTTCTTTGTGTAGAGAGTCCGCTTTGTGGTTGTGTCATTGCAGCAGATCATCACTTCTCCTTCCCCTTTTTGCCAAACAAAAATTCTTTATCACCATGGGAAGAAGTAGTGGTTAAGGCTCATCCAGGTCTAAGCGAGCAAAGACCGGATCCTCTTCACAAGGACCTTCGTCTAGCTCGCATCCCCCTCCCCTTTATGCTCTAAAGTTTCCCAATGCCGCTCACAAACAAATTTTTCAACAACTTTCTGAGCGCACACTTCGTCCAACGAAGTTCTATGACCACACTACATGCTTCTACCTTAGAATCAGCTCGATGATAAGGGAGATGGCAGATAATGTCGGGTTATCGAACCTCCTTGATCTTCATGAACCTACCTATGATCAACTTACTCTCGAATTCTTGAGTACGTTGAACATAAGTAAGGTGACAGGTGCTATAACTATTCAGTTCTGTATGTTTAATCAAGCTAGAGCACTGTCTTTTGACGAATTCTGTGAGGCATTTGGGATGGATCCTCGAGCTCCCTGCGATGCCCCTCTGGGCACCATCTGGCAGGGATACAATGAGCAAAATGGTGGACAAAGATCACCACCGGCACGACTCCGTTTCGGACGAACTCGTCCAAAGCGTCGGAGATCGTCCATCTTGCTCTCCGCTACTTCCATAGGATGTTGGTTTACACCATCTTTCCTAAACAGGAAGTCGGGCTGTTGAGAAAGGATGAGCTGCTGGTTCTTTGGTTGGCCTAGAGTTAAGGTTACTAGTATGAATAAGAATAGCCAATGAATGATAATGCGATTGTGATGTACGGAGATGATTTGCAAGGTTTAGTTTCCCTCTAAATTACTTGAGTCCTCTCTCGAATGGTCCTCAAGAGTAATCACTTAATCAATCAACTAAATCCTCTCTCGAATGGTCTTTAGTTAATTGATTAAGAGATTCAATAAGTTTGGAAAACCCCTAATGAAGGATCCCCTTAATTTCCATCCAATATCTTGGTTAGAAATTAAGTTGATTCTTGGGGATGATAAAAGAGTTCAAAATCCGATTTAAGAACTTTGAAATCAAAATACCAAAGTATAAATGTGATCAATATCTATCCTAAGGTCTCAAAACACCAAGATCAATGCATAAACTTCTCCATACATCACAATCACATCAACATCATATTTAAAACCCTAATTCATACTTTCACCCTAACCCTAGATTATGAAACTACTCACTAATCATGGAGTTAAAGCAATTAAACATAAATCTATGACTAATCTAAGGCTAAACATGATTAAGTAATGATTAAACTAATAAAATCGAATTATTAAACTAAGAGAATGAAAGATCTAAATAATCTAAGAACATAAACAAACACCAAGAGAATGAATAAAAACTGAAACTTTGAATTGAATTGAATGAAAAGTACCTTGAATATAATCGAATCACAAACTATGATCACTAATCTCAATTACCAATGAAAACAAAGTGTTTTCTCTCTAATACAAAACCCTAAAATTTGTGTGAAAATAGAATGAAAGCGTAAGTCTAAACAAAAAGGAAAAGGGGTTTAATGATCGAATTTCTGTTTCCGGAACGCATGGTGGGCGCACCATAAGGAGGTGCGGGCGCACCATGCTAGGTGCGGGCGCACCAGACCTCAGGTGCGGGCGCACCTGAGTCTTCTGCCTCAAGGTGGAAATCCCGTCAAAGGTGCGGGCGCACAAATGGCAGGTGCGGGCGCACTGTACAGGTGCGGGCGCACCACATGTAAGGTCGGGCGCACCTAAGTTTCTGCCTCAGCCTGGATTTATCCGTCAAATGTGCGGGCGCACATGTAGTTGGTGCGGGCGCACCAGACGCAGGTGCGGGCGCACCAATGTCGTCTGTTTTGTGCTCCAGAATTGGTCGATGGTGCGGGCGCACCAGTAGCTTGTGCAGGCGCACCATCGTGTGCGGGGCATACCAAGCGCACCTCTGGCTACCTCTCAGCCTCTAGCTCGTTCCCTTGTGTCATGCCTCGCATTTCTCGGCCCCGAAAAGGGTAATACCTGCAATAGAAACACGAACAAACATGGTGAAAGCATATGTGCTAGAAATTCGATCAAAATAGATCGAAAATCTAGCAAAATGTCACTATGATCAAGTGAATGAAATAGAAGGGAAAAGTGAGGAGAAAGAAGGAAGAAAAGGAGGAAAAGGGAGCTAAAACAAGCCAAAAGAAAGTCATAAAGTGCGTTAGAAACGCACTTTTCAAGATTCCCTGTGGATGGCTCTAGATATTTAATTATTGATGGAGATTCATATCCAACATATATTCCTAACCTCCTTTGAGGACCCATCTTAGAACGATGTGGTGGAGCAATTGGAACATATACAGCACATCCAAAAACTTTTAGATGGGAAATATTTGGTTCCTGACCAAAAACCAATTGTGATGGGGAGAACTTTTGATTACTCGTTGGCCTGATGCGAATTAATGCTGCTGCATGTAATATAGCATGTCCCCAAGCAGAGATTGGGAGTTTGGACTTCATAAGTAGTGGTCTAGCAATCAACTGGAGACGCTTTATTAATGATTCAGCTAGACCATTTTGTGTGTGAACATGTGCTACAGGATGTTCAACACTTATCCCAATAGACATGCAATAATCATCAAAGGCTTGAGAAGTGAATTCACCAGCATTATCAAGGCGGATTGCCTTCATAGGGAAATCTGGAAAATGTGCTCGTAATCTAATCAATTGAGCAAGTAGTCTCGCAAACGCCAGGTTGCGAGTTGATAGCAAGGATACATGTGACCATCTACTCGATGCGTCAATTAAAACCATAAAATATCTAAATGTTCCACATGGTGGGTGAATTGGCCCACAAATATCTCCCTGTATACGTTTCCAAAAAATTGATAGATTCAAAATCTATTTTGGTTGGTGAAGGTCGTATTATCAACTTGCCTTGTGAGCAAGCAGCACATGAGAAATCATTAGGAAGAATCTTCTGGTTCTTCAATGAATGTCCACATGAATTTTCAATTATTTTTCGCATCATTATTGAACCAGGGTGGCCCAACCGGTCATGCCAAATAGTGAAATTATCTGCAAACTTCCTGTTTACTATGGCATATGTTTCAATTGTATTGATTTTAGTTAGTACAGACCAGTGGAAAATGCAGGTAATTTCTCCAAAATATTCTTAGTGCCTTGGGTAATACTCGTGATATGAAGGTATTCAACATTTCCTTCACTTATTGTCTCAATATGATATCCATTATGGCGAATATCTTTAAAGCTCAATAAATTTCTTTGAGATTTGGGAGAATAATGCATCAATGATTTCAAATTTGTTCCCATAGGCAATAATATATTTGCTCTTCCGGAGCCTTCAATTATCTTTGTACTACCTGATATAGTACTCACACTAGTTTCTTTCATTGTCAAATAAGAGAAATATCTCTTGCTTTTTAGTATGGTATGAGTAGTTGCACTGTCTGCTAGGCATAAATCTTCACCATTCATTGCTAACTGAACTTGAGGGGTATTCATATTCTTCAAATAAATGAAATAACAATAATATATAAGAAAATAAATAACCAAAATTTAACAATGTCATTAAAATCATAGTACTAACAAATAAAATCTAAAATAAAATAACATAATCCAAACAAAAATCCATAGTAATAACTTAATAAAGAAAAAAAGTTTTATTCTTTAAATGACCATAATCTAATCTAAGGATTATTATTCCCTTCAGGGGTGGTGAAGAAATCAGCAACTTCCAGGTGAGTTGTATTGCCACAATCAAAGTCACCTTCGCCATCTTCGTACACAAGATTTGTTTCTACTTTCTTTCCCTTTTGCTTCAATGATTGTTGATAAGGTCAACCAAGTGTTTTGGTGTACGACACGTACGAGACCAATGACCTTTTCCTCCACATCTGTAACATACATTGGTCACGTTCTCATTTTTATCTTTCTCTTGTTTGTTATCATCTTTATTGTCCCCCTTCTGGTGGGAATATGAATTCTGGAAAAACCACCTCGGCCTCGACCTCGACCATATCCGTATCCACGTCCACGTCCACGCTCGACCATGTCCATATCCACGTCCACGTCCACGTCCACTATTGTTGGCATGATATTTTTCTTTCCCATTATGGGATGTCGCATTCGCTTCAGGGAATGGAGCAGAACCAGTTGGACGTGATTCATGATTTTTCATCAGTAGCTCATTATTTTGCTCAGCCACAAGGAGACAAGATATAAGTTCAGAATATTTCTTTAAATTCCTTTTCACTATTGTGTCTGCAGGACAACATTATTCGCATGAAAGGTAGTGTATGTTTTCTCTAGCATTTCTGCATCAGTGATTTTCTCTCCACATAATTTCAACTGTGAAGTAATTCTGAACATAGCTGAGTTATATTCACTTACAGACTTAAAGTCTTGTAGTCTTAAATGTAACCAGTCATAACGAGCTTTGGGTAGTATTACAGTTTTCTGGTGGTCATACCTTTCCTTTAGATTACTCCAAAGGACTTGTGGATCTTTCACAGTCAAGTACTCAATCTTAAGACCCTCATGGAGGTGGTGGCGAAGAAATATCATAGCCTTAGCTTTGTTTTGACTTGTTGCTTTATTTCCTTCTTTGATTGTATCACCAAGGTCTTTTGCATCTAGGTGAATTTCAGCATCTAGCACCCAAGACAAATAGTTCTTTCCAGTAATATCAAGAGCCGCAAATTCAAGTTTTGTAAGGTTCGACATAGTACACTATATACAAGTGAATATTGCGAAATTAGGACTTCATATCAAATTGTAATTCAATATTGTGGTTTAAGTAATTCATATACTAGGGAATGTAAGGATATAATTTGAAGAAATATTGTTCCTATAGTATTGCTATACATCCAGTATAATATGATACATGTTTTAGACGCAGGAATAAAACAAAAAAAAACAAATAGTAACCAAACTGACGAGGCTTTCATATGGAGAATCAAGTCTAATATAATACCACCAAGTTGTAATCTAATAACAAACAAGCAAAAAAAATAAAAAAAAATATAAGTTGTAATCTAATAACATATAAGTCCAAGTTGGAGGTTGTCAAGTTACTTAGATTGCTCTTTCACGTAAAAGCAGTAACAAGCAAAGGCAATCAATCACTCTTTTGTATCTATGATGATTTTACATAATAAAAAAATAAAAAAAATACGTTGTTGCTTAATTGAATTCTGGAACATATGGCAGTAACAAGCAAAGGCAATCATATGGCAAACATATGGCAGTAACAAGCAAAGGCAATCATATGGCAGTAACAAGCAAAGGCAATCAAACTTTAACCACGAAAAGACGAAAAATACAAAAATATGCTGTTGCTGCAGATTAATCATATAAAGGACAAAAATAAATAAAAAAACAAATAGTAACCAAACTGACGAGGAAAAAAAAAATATCAAGACAAATTCAAGTGATGTACGCTCGGTGTTATATCAATATGAATAATCATCAAGCATCAAACTATGGTGGGAATTCACTTTGTTTTGTTTTGAAGCGAAGAAAAAAAAATTCAAAGAAATATCACGAAGCATACGGTGTGTTACCTTGCATTCACAAAAGTCGAAATTGGGTTGCAAACCTCAATGACAGATGATTTCCTTGGTTTCTTGTTTGCTCAGTCGGTTAGGGTTTGGTGCTGATAACGTGTTGTAAATAAACTGAAGAGAGAGAATCGTGTTGTATCTTATTCCATATAGTCTAGGGTATATATATACAATACAATAGTTAGGGTTTTACTTGGAGAACAAAATCCTAAAATATCCCGAATATATTAACGGGGGTATAATGGGCATCCATATTATATTTCATAACACTGACTAATGCTTATAAAAAGAGAGTGAGAATAAAACACAAAGGCCTATATTTTCTAATTTTCATAATCTTGTTTTCTTTAAAAAAAAAATAGAGTTGAATACTATAAACAGAAAACGGTAACAAACCTATCTTTCAAGTTACAACACTTTTCATATAGTACTGCATATGTGTGCAAGAGTTATGGGCTCACTATGAAAGCCCAAACTATACTATTGTGGATTTTAACGAACTAATTAACCATCGGTATAAATCCTCCTCGTCTAAACGCACCACCACCACCTTACCGCAATTTGTCAAATACTTTTTCTGGAAACAAAGAGGAGAGAGAAAATCGCATTCTAGGGTTTCTGAAGAAGAGGCAGAGAGAAGATTTCTTCATCACAAACTCAAATACAACAATGATTTACGACGTTAACTCACCTCTCTTCCGTTCTTTCCTCAGTCAGAAGGGTGGCGCTTCTGAGAAGAGGTTTCTTTCTCTCTCTTCAATTTTAACTTTGCTGATTCATTTTTCGCTTCTTTTTATCTTTTCATTTTTTTATGTTCTTCAAATCAGATTTTGCAATCAAAAAGTTAGGCGAGAAAATTGCATGATGACAATGAGAAATTGAGAAGAAGAGTATATTGAATCGAAATGCTAGTATTAGGGTTTTTTTTAGAACCCTGTACATTTTCCTATAAAAAAGTTGTTAGGGTTGTGAGTGTAAGCGGAAGCAAAGATGTAGAGATTGCGAAAAACAAATAGAGATAAAATATGCCAAGAAGAGTAATGTAAATGGATACACAATATTTAACTTAGGGAAACGAGTACCTGAAAATCCACTATATGTACAAGAACCCTAAATTATTAAGGTGAGTAATTAAATTACAACTTTCAATCCTTAAAGGAGTAATTTATGGGAATAGTGGAATAGGGAGATTTTGTGTAATACAAGGAGGGCTTGTGTTTAGTGGAAGGCTTGTGAGAAGATGTATGGCTTCTTTCTTCTTGAATTTTGGATTGTTTTGAACAAACACGATACCCATATTTTGTAAGTGAAGAAAGTCGGCTACGATGGGCTTGAATAGGTTGGCTGAAATGTATCCCAAATTATTTGGTATTGTCTTGCTTGAATGCTCCCACATTTGCCAACGTAATGCTCTAGATTTTCCCCTAAATAGTTTCTAGTTAAATGACGATGATCAATGTTGATCTTAGATATTCAAGAACATGGATTATTGGGCTAAAGGGAATTTGGGCCACGCTTGACCGGACATGGGTTTTTAATTGATTTTCTAAGTGAGAGGTTGTTATTTAGTTGTAAATTGGTGGCCGATGTTTTGTTGCATATTTTCTTTGAAATGTTATGTAGTAATGTGAATAAATAGATATGGGCTGAAAATTTTCCAAGAGAAGTGAAAAAAAGTTGACATTGTTTCTCCTTGAGGTTGTGCTTCTGGCTTGTAAGCAGTGTGTTGTTTATCTTGTGTGTGGATATATTTCCTGTTTATTTTGGGAGTCACTGCTGAATAGAGTCCATAGTATAGGAATTCTGGATGATGGATGTCTTTCTATGGATGTTTGTGCGTGTTTGTTTGAGAGGGACCGCGGGGGGGGGGGGGGGGTTACTAGGCTCAGTAGCAAATCTGCTTTTTGCTGTTTAGGATGTAAGATACTGTTGGATACAAATCTGACTAGCTTGAACTTTAAAGGATGGTGCATTGAGTCCTATAGTTTTGAGCATTTTCAAGCATTGTATCGCTTGTTGGAATTTGAAGTACACATTCATGCCCTTAGTGTCTGTATCATATTTCAACTCTGGAAATCTTCTAAGACCTCATTTTAGTTATTTATATCTCCAACAGCATAGAGGTCTAAGATGTATTGAACTTGTCCATTTATCCTCATTCTTATGTTTGTCCAATGATCATATAACCTATGAAGGGTTGAAAGTTGTGGTTCATTACCAGTTATGTTCATTATCTGCCACCTGATGTGCTCTATTTGTCTAGAAATAATAGTAATGTATGAAGTTTTATAATGGATTTGAAAGTTGTCACATTTACTATACCTGTCTTGGGCGTTTGATGCACGTTAAAAGTATATGTTTTTTGATTAATTTCTTACTTCGGAAAAATCTACTTTGGGACTTGTAGGAAAACTGAGGAGCAGAAGCCAAAGGAGCACAGACCAAAAGCAAACGAGAACAAGCCTGTGATGAATGAGTAATTTTTGAACTTCGTTGAGAATTATCGGATGTTGGCATGTAATAGCTATGTTGACTGCTTATGTTAAGTGTATCAATTAGAAGTTTAAAAATGGGATCCTAAATGGACCAAAAAATATTGTGGCTTGCTGCTGAGTTTTCATTTTACTATTCAGATTTTCTAGTGTCAATGCTGCATTTGAGCTTTGTGATGCTATAGTAGATTTGGATATTGATGTCTTGAAGTTTACATTCTCTACCTTTCTAGGGCGGCTTTATAAACCTCTAACATACAGTTCATCCCAATACACAGATGTTGATTCGAGTAAATAACTCATGTGTGTGTTTGGTCTCATGTCAATTCTAAGGTCATTTGCAAAAATGTGTCAGAAATTACAAGGAAATTCTATATGATACCATCTTTTTTTGGCTTTTTCCAAGCGGTGCACATTTTAACTTTTTAAATCTTTATGGTGCCATCCAAATCAGTCCTATTTAATTACAGTAAGCAATCCGTTAACCATACGTTTAGTTGGTATTCACTCAGATTTCTGAAGAGTCATTTTTATCCCTGTTTTATCTTTTGCCTCCATTCTTTTAATTTTTTTTTCTGCCAGTATTGTATGCAAAATTTGCCCAAAAAGAGTATGATTGTTTCTCAATTTATCAACAAAGAGACTGCAATGGTAATCAATGATCCACAAAGAATTAAGGGGGTGTTTGGTTTATGAAAGGGAAAGGGAAAGGGTTTAAGAAAGAGAAACAAAGAGAAAGGAAAAGAAAACTCTTTGTTTAAAAATGTTGTTCGGATTGAAAAAAAAACCTTTCTTCCTCTTCACTGTGTTCTACCATCTCTAGTGCAGTTGGCTGTCGATATGCCGACTTTCGTCGATAAGGGACGTTCTTACCACCTCTTTTTTTTGTTTCTCTTCTCAACCACCATTAAAGGTGAAATTTGAGGTTTTGAAGTCAAATTCTCCCTTAAAAACTCTGGATTTAGAGTTTTTATAGTTCAATTTGACATCCAAAACCATAAGAAAAGATATTTATCCATCTTTATTCATAATTTTTTAGTTTGTAAGGTTAAGGGTTTTGAAGAAGTGGGGGATCTTTGGGTGGGTGGTAGTGGCTTATGTGTTATGTGATGGTTTATGTTGCTTAGGTGGCGCCGTGGTATTTTTGTTAATGGGGGTGGCAGTTCTGGCGACTGGATGGTGTTTCTGGCGGTGGGTGGTAGTTTTGGTGGTGAGGGTGGCGGTGAGAGGTGGTGAGGGTGGCTGGGGTAGTGGGTCGGTGGTTGGTGTGGTGGGGTAGTGGTTGGTGGTTGTTCTAGTGGTTGGGGTGGTGGTCAATCATTGGTAAAGTAACCCTGGAGTAGAGGAGGGAAAGGGTAAGTGAAACCTTGGGGGTGAGGGTAATGGAAATAGAGGAGTTTGGGAAAAAAGGAGGGTAAAGGGAATGATTAAAATGTGCTAACAAACAAGTAAGAGAATCAACTTTTTTTTTTTTTTTTTTTGAGAGGAATCAACCTATTTGTTTTCCTTATCCTTTTCTAAAATCCCAAACCAAACTCCCCCTAATTAGGGGTGTGCAAAAATATCCGATCCAAAATTTCGGATATCCGATCCGATTTTAAGATTTCGGATATTTCGGATCGGGTATCCGGAAAAAATTTCGGGTTTTTGGATCGGATGCGGATCGGGATTTTTGAAAAATGTCAACGAACCCGATCCGAAAATCCGGTGATCCGATCCGAAAAACCGGCATCCGATCCGAAAACCCGGTGCTCCGATCCGAAAAGTTCGGATATCCGAAAATTTCGGATCGGATTCAGATCGCAATTCCTCCGATCCGGAATTTTCGGATATTTGAATTTTCGGATCGGATCCGATATCCGATATTGAACACCCCTACCCCTAATTAATAATTGACCATGAGACTGTCATGCGAAAAACAAAAGTTTACATGACTCTGTATCAACTGCATAATGTAGGTCTTCATGGTTGTTGTTGTTGTTGGCTTTGCTACTATTGAGTCTAAGATAATGACACATACTGTTTTTGGCTTGATTGTGTCATGTTCATCTCAGAATCAACATGCGAATGTGAGGGTTTTTTTTCTTTCCTTTTTTGACAAAGTCGAAACTAATAAAAACTAGGGTGGATACTCTTTCCTAGCTTTTTTCTTTTTTCTTTTAGGAATACTCTTTCCTAGCTTTATTTTTCTAGGAGCCTTACAATTTATGTAAGCAAAATTTAATCTAGTCTTCTAATATCCTCTACTATGGTCATATGGTGACAATATTATTTGTTTGTTTGGCTATGATTATGGAAAGCGTTGATAACTTCTCTGCACTCTGATTTGATTGAGATTGCTCTAGAGGTATTGAGACGGTCTTTGATAGACTCCAAGATTGCATAAATTTGTTTGAACAAGCAAGGAAGCGAATATTTTTGTATAGTTGAAGATAATGTAGGGCATGTTCGACACAAGCTTTTTAAGTAGCTTTTAGTGTCTTGACTTAGTCAAAACACTAATTAAAAAAAATAAGAGTGTTTGGCAAGGTAGTGATGTAAGTAGTTTTTAATGGTACAAGTAGTGTTTTAGTAGTGTTTGTCAAAAGTTACAATTTGTAGCTTTTGGGTAGCTTTTAGTGGTGTATAAATTATATGTTAAAGTTTTGTTTGAGTTTTTAACTAGTTATTCTTAAACGTACAGCTACTTTGACAGCTTCTTTTATCGAACATCAATATTTTACACAGCTATTGGGACAACTAACAGCTAACAGATACGCACTAACCACTAACAACTACCAGCACAGCTAACAGCTACTCTCACAGCTAAAAGCTACCACCACAGCTACTGTTGCCGAACACGCCCGTAATCTAACTCATTAATTTAAGCGATTGTTGTTTTTCTTCTCTTCTTCTTCTGAGAGTGCTTCCAAGAACCATCCACTTGTAAACTAATGAGGAGTTTGTCCTTATCCTTCCTATGCTCCAAGCTTTGTATCTCATTTTTGCTAGATATTGCACTGAACTTTTCAATGGCAATTGACACTTTTGATAATCTGAGAATTGTTGTTTCTTTCCCTACTTTCATGAAATATCTACATCACTCTCATCAAATTAATGTTTTTATGAATAATTTCATTTACGTGAAGCCAGATTGCCCAATGGGTGATAATGAAGTTATTTACAAATGAAAGAATCTTATCCATCATAGCGATATCTCCTTTTTCGAAGAAGAATTAGGAAGTTCTTAATCTAATCCCCAATGGGAATGTTTTTTTCAATATTTGGACCAATTCCTAAAGTAGTCATCCAAATTCTTATGGAGAATCGACAATCTCGAAACATATGCTCTAAAGTCTTTTATCCAGATTGTAAAATTTCCACTTGTTGTCTTTGTTGTCAACTTGGATATGTCTTTTCACCAGGTTATAAGTTGTTGAGGTAATGATTTTCCAAATGAACTTTTTTCATTTGGGGAAGATGTCCAACTTCTGAAGGAATTTCCAGCAGTCTTGGATTAATTATTCTTTGGAATTCTAATGATAATTGGCTCACCACAAGATCCTAGCTCCTGTCAAGTCAAACCTCCTTTGCAAGTTCTTGAGTTGTGTCTGAAGCAACTACATTTTTTAACTTCCTTATCCTTGACCTATTCCCTTATGTTTCTTCCCCCTTTTCTCTTTGTCAATCCATCTTTCCAATAGTTGTGCATCAATTTGGAGTAGGTTATTTTTAGGCTATTGGTTTGTATCTTCTTTTTTTTGACATCGAAAAATGTGCATTAATGAAAAAAATGGAATACAACCTAAGAACATTCTAGGGTATCATGGCATCTATGCTAGCAACACACGCTAGGCCTGTCGATCCCTTAACTGAACTAAGACATAGACAATCACAAACATAAAAACAAGAATGAATAAAATTAACATATTTTTTCCTAATATGATTCGGGAGGTCCGATAAGAGAGGATCATTGCTTTTCCTTTTGGATCTGACATGAGGGATGTCACCTTTGTGATCTTTTTCCTACATTGTCTTCTAGACCCAGGATTGGACTGGAGAGCCCCTTGTTCAATTGGTCTTTGTCACCTTACAATTGAGCTTCTTGCCTTCTTTCTCTTAATCTTTTCCTTTGCGTTGTCTTCCTCTCAACGGAGTTTGTATTGCCCTTGGATACCTGCACTCAAAATTTTGTTAGTTGAGGTACCGATACTTACCTTCTAGTGTTGCATTTCATGAAGAGTTGTATTTGTCCGATTTTCATCCTTTGGACTCGATGGCAAATATGAGATATCATCCTGATGGCCTCATCATCAATGAGAGTCGAAGCAGAGACCTGTGCGACCCGGGAGTCATAATTAGGGGGGTTGGGGGGAAAGTGAAGGTGCAAACCTTCAAAATTGAGAGAGAATGGGGTTGACATAATTGGATTACGTTTCCTTTCCTTAACTTGTCTAAATCTGATTATGAGATCATGAGGCGCGAGGATGGTTTTCTTTTGTTGATGAAAGGGATCTTTTTAATGTTTTGTGCACAACGAGGCCCCGCACACTGCGAGCTAGTCGAAGGAGCTTCCACACCCACTTCTGGCAATGATCTCATCTTCATTGCTTTTCTTTGAGGAGAGCTTGATCTTTAACAAATCCATTATAGTGAGTCCAAGTTCAACAATGGGGTACTTGTAGCATCATGTGGGCCGACATCAGTAATCATCGAGTGTTGACCTACGATATCATTAACCCTAGGAAACTGAAAAAAGGACAGCCTCGAGACTTGTAATGTCTTGAGCAATCGCCTTGTTTTTTGGCTCAACTGCTCTAGCTATCCTAAAGTCATCATAACCATCTTGAAAACTACAAATTTTTGTTAGAGCTACACTTCGCCTAAAAAGAGCTTTCACATTGCTCTTGTCAACCCCTAAGACCAAGGAACATGAACTAATGGCTTTCTTAAACAAATTAAGTTTGATTTCACACGTTGCAATGTTGAATTGCAGAGACATAACTAGCTCTCTAATTTCAGGATCAATATTATGAGGAGAGCACCCTTCATACATGGCAGAAATGGTGAGACAAAAACACTTCATATCATTCCTATATGTCTCATAAGTTTTGCAAAATTTAGTCACTTGAAAAAGAGAATTATTAGTCTCCTATAATGAAGTCACATACTTAATAGCCTCGTTAGGACCAAGATTGTTTCCAAACATATCCTCAAGAGCTCTATCCTCTTCATCCAAGAAATCGAGGTAGTACAATAGAAACAAAGCTAAACTAGGATCCTCCTCTATACCTTCCAAATAAATTATTAAAACTAGTTGTAACTTAAATTAGTAATAGCTATAGCTAGAAAGACAAACCAAACCCACAACTAGAAACTTAATAAAAACTAAACGCAATAATATTCAAATCCAGTCCGAATTCAACCAGTTTCATCACAACATATTGTAATATTCTCTCCCTCTAAACAAAACCAATCAATCTTGTTTTGAGCTATCCAAAGTATGACTTGTTCAAATCAATTCAGAAGCGACAAAGAAACATTGGGAGAGAATAGAAATATTGACGCTGGAAAGCGCCTTGAACAATGAAGGATGTGAACGGTGCTGACCCGTTTCACGAGTTAAGCCTCCAGCCCGAGTCTGACGGCCACTGGTGGATAGAGAAAATTCATGGTGGAAACGAGGGAGAACCAGGCCTCGGTGCGACGGGAGAGGAGGCGCAAAGACGGACGAACTACGGAAAAACCTTGAAGGAGAGGGAGCAGAAGCTTGCCGGCAGCTAAAGATAGCAGAGCGAAAGCCCTGGCCACCAGCGAGCTTCCGACGAGGTGCGACGACGAAAGGAAAAGGTGCCCAGGGTTTCGGTTTCGGTTTCGGTTTCGCTTTCGCTTGAAGAGAGAATCACTTTCGGTTTCTTTCTTAGACTTGGCAAATGTTTATGTATGGCCATTGGTTTGTGTCAGGGATATCAAAGATATTGTAATTATCGGCTTACTTGTAAGTAACAAAATATCAAGGGATAACATAATCATGAGGATCAAATTTAACTTGAATTATTGCTCAAATGGTATACCTACAATGTACTTCGCTCAATTGCAAAACCCTTCATGCACATTTTCTTCTATCTAAACTCAATGGAAATTATGGATATGAATTTTTGGGTATGTACTCAATTTCCACTGACTTTGTTCCTGCTGAAACCTATTTTTGTGGGGACAATGTTCGATGTTAGTGATTTTTGCAGGTAAGATCGGGGTGGTTAAAGGATCATAAGTGTTGTAAGGGATGATTATTGGATTAGCTATGGTGGAGATTATAGAGTTTAGCTGTGTAAGTTCTTATGCCATATTAATATATCATCTCATAGATTCTATTTGACCATTTGATGTAATTATATTTATATTTTGGGTTGTTGTTGTGGGCTTTGACTCACGGGTTCAGGATCGAGTATTTGAGTTGTGTTTCCGCGGCAGGTTAAGTCTATTAAGGTTTATTTATTTTTAACTGTGATTTGTGAAAGCTAAGTGTAATTAGCTAGTAGTTCAAAAGTGTTGGCGGTTATATTTGGGTTAAAATTCTTAGGATTTTTTGTGGGGAAGGACCAATTTAAATAGGATTTTTGTAGGGAAACACCACTTAAATTTTTTTTGGAGGGAAGGACCAAATAAAGTAATTGGCAACTAAACACCACATTCTGATTTTTAGGTCAAATTGTGAACTTTCCGGTGTTGACAATTGGTTTTTCCCAGAACCTCGTTTTTTTTTACAACTCACATTCTTTGTTTTCTCCTCTTTATTTCACGAGATCCCCATCTTTTTTTTTTCTCTCTAAAATCTTCATGTCGTTTTCTTTTTCTCCTTCTTACCCACTTCTCCATCTTCTCACTAAATAACACTCTTTCTCTTCCTCTCTCCTCACTCACTCACATAGTTCCAATTTTCGTTTACCAACAACAACAAGAAGCCTGATTTTTTATATGGGTTCACCCATTTCTCCTCTACGAACTCGGACGAGTGCACTTGCTCCGAGTTCTCTAACTAGTACTTCTACCTGTTCTGAGGTTGAAAATGAGAGCTTTAACTTCAATAAAATGAGGGAAATTGAGAAAATCAGGGCTTTTAAATAGTAAGAAAGGGAAAAATACGACAAAACAAAAAAACGAGGTTTTGGAGGGGAAAAAATGTCAACGCCGAAAAGTTGACAATTTGGCCTGAAAATCATAGTGTGGTGTAGGGGTGTAAGTTATTTGGTTAAAAACCGAAAACCAAACCAAACCAAACCGAATTAGTAATTTGGTTTGGTTTTTTTTGAAATTCGGTTTGGTTTGGATTCAAAAAAATTATTTTTTCGGTTTTTCGGTTTGGATTGGTTTTGGTTTTGGAAAACCGAAAAAACCGAAAAAAACCGAATTATTATCACTTAACATACGAATTTTGTCTAATATTTTTTTGTGTTTCTTTTTTTTAATATTAATTACGAAAATACAAAAATATTGTCACTTGAAATACAAATTATTAAAAAATTTGGTTTAAATTCAGTTTGGTATTTATCTTGGTTTGATTTAATTTCATTTCGGTTTGGTTTGGATTTTGGAATATGAAAAAAAATTGGTTTGTTTTGGTTTGGATTTTGAAAGATAAAAAAAATCCGGTTTGGTTTGGTTTGGTTTGGTTTTTATTTCATATTTTGGTTTGGTTTGGTTTGGATTGAGTCGAATTTCGGTTTGGATTTGGTTTGGAAATTTCAAAACCGAATTTATTTTGGTTTGGTTTGGTTTTGACCTTAAACCAAACCAAAAACCGAACTTACACCCCTAGTGTGGTGTTAAGTTGTCAACGGAAGTATTTTATTGGTCATTCCCTCCAAAAAAAAAAATTTAAGTGATGTTTACCCACAAAAACTCTGTTTTAATTAGTTCTTCCCCATAAAAAAAAACTCAAAATCTTATTCAAAACCTAAAAAATTAAATTGAATTATAGTCGAGCTTTAGAACTGGGATAATTTTTATCAGGTTTACACTTCATTAAGGTTACATACAAGTCATGAAGTTCATAGCCTTGACCAAAAGTGTTGAGATAATTTTATAAGAAACCACTGCAATTAGCAGAACCTCTTTTTATATTAAGACTATGCTTAGCAGAATCTTATTTTTTAATAGAAGTATGTAACTTGAGAACATTTCCCTAGAAAGTTTTAAGAACCTACTTACACAATTTACAAAGGAGGATATACTATGTTCATTGTTCATGCACTGACTTATGGTTTCCTGGAAATTACGTCTAGCTAGTATAACAAATTTATACTCTCTTTGTCCTATAATATAAGTACTGATTCTATTTTTATATAGAAATTAAGGTAAATAAAATCTTATTGAACATTAAATGTTGCACGATTTAAAGAGAAGTTCGTAAAAGGTTTTATATTTCTATTATATAAGGCAACACATGAGGGACACCAAAAAATAGAAAAAGGAAAAAAAGAAAAAAGAAAGAGGATAACGAACTGTTTCATTTGAACGAAAAAAGGGAGAAAAGTAGGACATTTAAACTCAACATCAGTTTTTTGAGAAAATAAAATGTAAAGATAGTTTTTCTATCCAATTAATTTTATTTTTTCTACTTTATTTGTTATCACGCGTTCGCACGCATTGCGTGCATGTAAGACTAGTTGTCATTAATAATAGTGCATTGAGTCATTGAGAGATGAAATTATGTGAACATTTTGGAAATTAAATTATTTTCATGAGGATATTTTAGACATAATTATTGATTGAAAATAGAAATAAGACTTGTATTTTGGAACATCTTATAAGGAAACATGATTTATATTATGAGATGAAACGAAAGGGAGTAAACAAGAGATGTTGTATGGAGAAATTCTTGTTGGGAGACTCACCACCAAAGCTAGGTGTGCGATTTGAGTTAGACTCGAACGTAGTCGGAGTAAAGGTCGGATAAATCAGGCAACCAAAAAATAAATGATGTATTATCTCAATACATCACTCATAAATCTGATGATGTAAGCATGTAATGTCATGATAATTTATTTTTCTTTACGCGTGAGAAGTTGACATACATATAGGCATATAGCGAATCAGCGATTGTATTTGTAGAGCCGTGATTGACATTTATTTGCTGGAGTTTAGCGTGTTTTGTAACTATTATTGGTACTATTAGTATTTGGGTATATAATGAAATTGCTATATCCTTTAAAAAAAAAATATAATTGAAATTGCTATAGACTTTATTACTTACATTTGAAGAGAACGGTACCGTTTAATAATGGAACTCTTTTCTAGTATTTTTTTTTGGCAATAAAAAATATCTCTTTTCTAGTATATGTTTGATACTAGAAGTATCAATCGGTCACTTTTTAATACCATTTAATCACTTCTAAATACTTCTTAATATTAATGCAACAGTTTAAGAAAAATGGTATTATTACAAACAAAAATCGAAACTAATAGTGTCTTTAAAATATTTGAATTGATGGAGTTCTAAAAAAGAGAGAAATTGTATGTTAGTTGCGAAACTGTGAATCAATATTTGTTAGTGAATTATTATATATTATTTAAATTTTCTAATTTGATTTTTGCGCACACAAATTATTAGTATAGACATTTCAAGCCTACATTTTCCTAAGAATCTCATTTCATTTCATCTCACTCTAACCCAACACAATTCTTAGACATATCACACCAACCTAGTCATCCCTTCTCTTCTCCTTCCTTTGTTTCCTTTTGAATCTCAAAGTAGAGCAGACAATTTTTAAAACAACTCGACATTATTACCGAATGAATTAAACTAGCACCAAAAAATTAAAAGATGTGATTACTGAATGAATTAAATTGATCACTTAATAGATAAAACTGGTCACTGAAAAGATTAAACTAGTCATTATATTCAGAAAGATAGTCCGTTTTGATTTTAATATTAGACTTCGACCGTTATTCAATTTATAAGACAAAAGTAAGTGGTCTATTATTATAAGACCAACTGTTTCGTGCAAAGGGAAAATATGTGAGTTTCAATTCAACCCACAAAAATCCAGCAAAATTATAAAGAAAAAACCAACAAAAGGATAGAAGTTAGCTCAAGTGGGTAGAGCGCTCCCCTTTGGCGCCTGAGGTCAGGAGTTCGATCCTTAACAACCAGTATTATGTTGGGGGTATTTCCTTAACATGCTATGCATGCCTTATCAGTCAATGTGTTGGTGTTTCCGACAGGCTAGTAATCTTGTAATGATTAACCCTTAGATTGACTTAATTTCCTAATAATAATAAAAAAAAGCTGTAAATTTCTTACGAAAACACTACCTCGTGTGTAGGTCCTGAGATCGAATACTTTAACAACCAAAGTTTTTCCCCATTTTGTTATTCCCTCATTTAAAACTTTAATTTTCTCTCTCCTCAACACTGAGTACTGAGTAGAGTAACTCACAGACGCTGCATCTCTCTCCTCATCAACCTAGGGTTTCTTCTAGTTCTTTCCGCCACTGCTCGGATCTCTCGCACCACCGTCTCTTCCTCCGCCACCGCGCCCGCACTCGCTCATACCGTCGCGCATAGCCGCGCTCCAAACTCCACGAACTCTTGTTGCTCAGCTCACTGCTGCGCCCAACTTCAACAGTGGTAAGAGATTTCAATTCTATTATTCTTCTTTTTTTTTTGTCTAATTTTGTCTTTTAAAAAAAAAATAATTGCTGGTTGGATTAGTAGATTATTAAAATCGTATGATTCGTCATTTTTAAGGTTTTGAACTTTTCAATTTTTTCATTTCTGATTGGAGTAAGTTAAATATGATTTTTTTATTTGTGAATTGTTGAATTTTATAAGCTATTTTGTCCAGTTCGTCTTTTGTGAGTCAATTCGTGGATCCGCCACTGGTTTTGTTGTGCGTGATTTTTTTTTGTTTTTTATAGTTGAGTATTCTTTGTTTGATCTAATATATGGCTGATTGTGTTGGGAACGATGTGGCGAACTTTCTGCTAGAGAAATTAGAATCTGGAGAAGTTTTTTGATTCTTTGTGTGATGCTGTTGTTGATGACAGCATGACTATCAGTTTGATGTTTTTGAGTCTGAATTACAAGAAAGTTTTAGCCTGACTTTCGAGTTGTGTTCATTAACGAGCGAACTGTTGAGGAATATACAGAATACTTGCTCTGTGTCTTGTGGTTGTGTTGGTGATTTATAGATGATGTGTAAGTTGTGCTATATAAAGGAATGAGATATTACAGACATAGTTCTAAAATGGGAAAGACCAATGATTATTCGTTGGAGTGGAATATTACTTGAAAATTGTTGAAAAGTCTTAACAACTTTAGAATTAAGAAACTGATTATGAGTGGAATTAGTCAAGTAATTATTGGAACTCCTATGCAGAGACCAAGACTAATTCTAATACCTTAAAGAGAAGGAATAGCCCCGCTTTATTGAGTTTTTGAGTGGGTTATGGGAGGTCATAGGCTCATTGCCATGAATTGCTGTTATTTTTTGGGCTTCTTAGATATTTTTTTTTTTGGGGGGGGGGGGGAGGATATGGAGTTTCACAAGTTACATGAAGGCATTTCGGGAGAATACCCTGACTCCTGAGAGTGTCCAGTATATTATAGAGATCAATCCAAGTGATAGGATTCCCAGCTCTCCGGGTCCGCCAAATCTTGCCTCCCCTCTCCCGGGGAACCCTAAGTGAAAAAGAAAAAACTTGGAATATTATCTATGGAAATCAGTAGTATTGTTGTATTGGCAACAAAATTACAAAAATATCTCTTTTTCCTATACTGTATTAGTAATTGAGACTTACAAAGTTTGTGATTGAGAGAGAAAATAGTGAAGATTTATGTATGGAGTTGAAGTTTCTTTGTGAGAGGAAAAGCAGTATGCTACAATCTTTCCTTTTTGGACAACATTTTTTAAAAATTCTGAGTGGTAGTTAGGGGAGCAGTTGTACTAGTGTCACTTCTTGTTTGAGGTTTACCATGAGTTTGTCTTTAATTTTATCATGTTCGTGGCATAACACTGAACCTAATACAACGAGTGGATCAAATGATGTATATTTGCACCTAATGTTCAAGTTTGGGGGATGTCATGTCTGCCTTCAAATGATAGAGTTGATTGTTATTTTGATCTTTAATTGCTTTGGTTGCTCCAGCATTTCCTGGCTTTAACTTGCAAGCAGGGTGAAATGTTATTGTAGAAATGACTAGCATTTTATTGCTAGTATTCCATCAAGGAACTGAGAAATTTTGTCTTTGATACTTTCTTTCCAGGCCAGTACCTTTTGAAATGGTTTGTACTGTGTGCTCAAATCCAGTTGATATTACCTTCTGTGATCAATCTCCTTGAAAGTGTTAATGGAGCTTTACTTTGGTGCGTAAGTCTAATCTCGTTGACGTACTATGATAATGTATACCTGCATAACTTAATGAAATTGGCTTGTACCTGTTGCTTGAGAGTCATCCTTTGACTTGGTTACTGAAGTTATTGAATACAAAACTATGCCTTCATGGTGGGGGAAATTATCATCTAAAGAAGCAAAGAAAAAAACAGGTGATGGAACACTCCTTGATTCAATACGACGGAAGTTCAGAAATCCATCTGATGTGAAATTAGATAGTAGCTCAGGAGCATCTCGTAGGCATTGCATTGACAGTATATCGGAGAGGGGTGCTCAATCTAGGGCAGAGTCCAGATCTCCTTCTCCTTCCAAGGAATCCAAGCATGTTGCAAGGTGTCAAAGTTTTGCTGAAAGGCCACATTCTCAGCCACTTCCACTTCCAGGCATGCATCCTGCCATTGTAAGCCGCACTGATTCTGGAATCAGTCTGTCATCGAAACCAAAAACAGAAAAGAGCTCCAAGTCATCAATATTTCTCCCCCTTCCAAGACCTTCCTGCATTAGGAGCAGGGCAGATCCTGCAGAGTTGGACAGCGATCTGGTTACTGCTTCTGTTTCGAGTGAAAGCTCAGTAGAAAGTGATGATCTGACAGAGTCCCGCCTGCGTAGTCCTCAAGCATCAGATCTTGACATTGGGGCTAGAACTGCAGCTGGAAGCCCATCTAGGTGAGGATGAACCTTGCCTGCTCCCTTCCTTGATGCCTCGATTTTAGAGTATTTCTTTTTGCATCTTTTTTACTTTGCTCACTTCCAAATATTCAAATGGGAGTGCAAATAACGCAAAATTGATAATCTGATTGACTTTCTATATTATTTTTGCAAGTGTGATACTCAAGGATCAATCATCAAAAGCTGCTCAAAATGATTCAGTAGAAGCACCAAGACCTGTTAATATTCTGCTAAGCAAGCAAACTACTACTACCCCCCATAGAAAAAGGCCTCTGGGCAATCATGTACCAAATTTGCAGGTTCCTCCACATGGAGCTTTTTTTAGTGCTCCTGACAGCTCGATGTCTAGCCCCTCCAGGAGCCCATTAAGAATGGCCAACCCTGAGCAAGTTCTGAACACTGCTTTCTGGGCTAGTAAACCTTACACTGATGTGTCGTTGCTTGGATCTGGTCACTGCTCAAGTCCAGGTTCAGGCCACAACTCTGGCCACAATTCTATGGGAGGGGATGTGTCCGGGCAAATATTTTGGCAACAACCAAGCAGAGGCAGTCCAGAGTACTCCCCAATACCTAGTCCCAGAATGACTAGCCCTGGGCCAGGCTCTAGAGTTCAGAGTGGTGCTGTGACTCCTATCCATCCTAGAGCTGCAGGTCCGGGCTCTGAAGCACATGCAAGCTGGGGTGATGACGGAAAACAACAGAGTCATCGTTTGCCTCTTCCTCCGGTAGCTATACCGATTCCTTCTCCGTTCTCTCACGGAAATTCAGCAGCCACATCCCCCTCCGTTCCAAGAAGCCCAGCCAGAGGGGAGAACCTTCCAAGTCCCACCTCACGTTGGAAAAAGGGAAGGTTGCTTGGTAGAGGAACATTTGGACATGTTTATCTCGGATTTAATAGGTGGTTATTATTCTAAATCATTGTTACTATTTTTACTTTAAATAGCTGCTGGAGCATAAAGTTGGAGGACAATTTCCTGATCAAGTTATCGTTTCCATGTGACAGTGATACGGGTGAAATGTGTGCAATGAAGGAGGTTACGCTGTTTTCTGATGACCCAAAGTCAAAGGAAAGTGCTAAGCAGCTTCAACAGGTAATTTGTCTCCCCTCGTCCTCTCCGCAAACCCTCTCCCCAAGAGATAAAACAAAAAAGAAGTATGCCTGAATAAGCCACAAAATAGGTATTATATTTTCGCCTGCTTAATGTATG
Source organism: Beta vulgaris subsp. vulgaris (assembly GCF_026745355.1). Classification (NCBI taxonomy): domain Eukaryota; kingdom Viridiplantae; phylum Streptophyta; class Magnoliopsida; order Caryophyllales; family Amaranthaceae; genus Beta; species Beta vulgaris. Next base: position 44,114,983 of record NC_079208.1, read on the forward strand.
GGCCATCACGTATGAAGATGTTTCTGGTGGTTTTTCATGTGAACAGTGAACATCACAAGATTGTAGTCCTCTTGTTCATGATTACATTTTTCGGATTTATTATGTGAGGATCATTGTATGTCTGTGTTACAACTTTTCCTTGTAATCATATGTCAATTATGGATGTTTACACCGTAGGCATGGGGTTGTGTAAGATATATGCTGTTGTCATTGCATCATTCATTCTAAATGTGTGCCTTAACTATATTTAATAGTAAAAAGTTTTATGCTTTTGCAGGAAATTTCTTTGTTGAGCCGGCTTCGACATCCAAATATTGTGCAGTATTATGGTTCAGAAACTGTAAGTATGCGTTACTTTCCTAGATCCTATTGGAGCTAAACGCTGCTAAAATTCTTGGATTTATGTTAGATAATGTCCAAGTTATAGTTCTCTTGGCTGGTTTAGGTTTATTTCTTATGCAAATTTAGGAGATCCAGATACTGATGAATTTACATTCCCATTTGTCTTTTGCTTCACTTACATTTCATCTGTTTTACAGGTTGGTGATAAACTCTATATTTATTTGGAATATGTGTCTGGTGGGTCTATCTATAAGCTTCTTCAAGAATATGGACAGCTAGGTGAACTTGCAATACGTAGTTATACCCAGCAAATATTATCCGGGCTTGCATTCCTCCATGGAAAAAATACTGTTCATAGGTGAATTACGATAGCTGTTATTTTTTTGTGTAAGGTTATAAATGGAAGTTAGTTTCTGTATGATAAAGAAAATTTATACAGTTGTAGTTTACGACGAAGGAAGTTATATAAGTTGTTACGTTGGCAGGGATATCAAAGGTGCGAATATACTTGTTGACCCCAATGGACGTGTGAAGTTGGCGGATTTTGGTATGGCAAAGCATGTAAGTGCCTTATTATCTTTATGGTGTGTTTGTGAGCATGGATTTCATTGAAATTCTGGAATTGGGCAAATTTAGTGTTTGGATGTCCACAGCATTTCAAATTCAAAATTGGACCAAATCCCTTGAATGATTCTAAAGAGGCCCAATAGTATAGAATTTGAAATGTCAATGTAAACCCTATCATTTCAATTACTAGCCCATAACAATCATATTCATATACCATCTCTTACTGTGTCTTTCTCTCCCTTCCCAAGCTCATTATTAGCATCCATGGATTAACAACTCCTCTTTTCTCCATAAGTCTCATTCTTCAATCTCCTTCCTTTGTTTCTATAAATGGTTACAATTGTTTGGGGAAAATTTCGACACACTGTTGCTTCTGATTTTGAAATTTTAGATCTTTGTATTTATTATAAGTTAATTTATATACTTCGATTTTGTGGATGATTTTGTTTTCAATACCTCTGGTTTTAGTGTGAAAAATCAGTGGTGATGAATAAAGTTATTTTTAGAAAAAAGATTCTCAGATAAAAGTTATAGTTTAGGTTGTTTTTGGACAATGTTAATAAGGTTGCCGAAGAAACTTTTTTTTTTATATTTAATACCAATTCTGTAATTCTTATCTTATTTGGTTGCAAAGATGCTAGGGTATTTCAATTCCAAAGCACCAATTCCACTTATCTCCAAACATTTTGATGAAATTGACTTCTAGAATTGAATTTCTAATATTTGCCAAACATTACTTGTGGAATTGAATGTAAGAATTTCAAATTCAAGAATTGAAATCAAGGATTTTTATGAAATTCATGGTCCCAAACACAACCGTCATGTATTTCATTGATCCACAAACTGCTAAAGAAGAAGCTAGAGCAGTATAGATATAGGTTGATGTTGACTTGTTCAAATTCACCTTTATTTCAGGAAACTAGCAATTGTAACAATCCACCCTCCTTAATTGTTTACAATTAATTTTGCAGATCACAGGACAGTCATGTCCTTTATCATTCAAAGGAAGCCCCTACTGGATGGCACCTGAGGTGCATATACATGTCATCACCAGTCTTGGTTTCAACTTTCAATTGTGATTTTTTGTGGTATTTATAGTTCTCTTTCGTATGCAGGTTATAAAGAATTCAAATGGTTGCAACCTTGCTGTTGATGTATGGAGCCTTGGTTGCACTGTCCTAGAAATGGCGACAACTAAACCACCATGGAGCCAGTATGAAGGGGTCAGTGCTTTATAATTCAGTTATTGGAAGAATGATTTCTAAATCAATCCGGCTTTTACTGTTGCCTTATTTTTAAAACTTATACGAAAAAATGACAACCAATGCGTGTGTTGGCAAATAAAAAAAAAAGAAAAACAATGGCTGATTTGAACTATGCTCAATGCCCAAATCTAGGTCTGTTATATTATCTCAAAGACTCAAACCACCTGGGTCCCTGGCCATTAAGCTGGATTGGTGTTGATGGTTCTGATTTTACTATTTTTTTTTTCCATTGCCATGTCCCAGCGTTTGTTAGTTAGTATATCCTTGGTGCTACTTGTGGAATGGGTTTGTGAGTTTTAATTTTGTAAAGCCTGTTGGTTTTGAAATTGCCACTACTTCTGGTCCTGTGTTTTTCTGTGCATAAGCATGACATTATCTTCATAAGTTGTCTTTGTCTGCATATTCCACAGTTATTCATGCTATGTTGTCGTTACATTGACCTAATTTATGCTACCAAAACTTGTTTTTTAATGGTTCATGTATTGTCTATATCTGTCTCATTTATCTGTCGTACTAAAAATACTGTCTTTATCTGCCTCTTGGACAAGTAGATAACGTTGTCATAATGTCCGTTTTTGCAGGTTGCTGCTATGTTCAAGATAGGTAACAGTAAAGAGTTACCAGCTATTCCCGGTCATCTATCTGATGAAGGAAAAGATTTTGTGAGGTTATGTTTGCAGCGAAATCCACAGCATCGTCACACAGCAGCTCAATTACTTGAGCATCCATTTGTTAAGAATACTGCTCCTTTGGAAAGGCCTATACCAAGTCCTGAGCCAGCTGACCCTCTAACTAGTATTTCAAATGGGATGAGGTCTTTGGTATGTTCTAGTTTCAATGTCTTCATCTAGTTCTCTACATTTACCCACTCCATCTATAAATACTTGCTAATATTGTTGTGGGCACAAGAATTTAGGAAAGGAGAAAAAGTGTGGTGGGGCCATAACTTTATAAAGATTACAAAAAGGGGGGAGGGGGTAAAATAGTTAAGAAGAGGACAAAAATGAAGGGGAATATGGATATTTTATGCGGGCCATGATTATCAAATAATGAATTGTAGTAAAAAGAGATCCATTTTATGGAAAATGTAGCAAGTAAAAAGAAACGGAGGGAGTATCTTGGATTTTTCGCTTTGGCTAATTCTCGTTCTCTGAAAATGAGCAACACTCCAGTCTCATAATTTAGGATAGGCTGCACCCCCTGTAACCTTTTATACGGATGACATCTTGTAGAAAGGTGCATTTAGCATTTATGTAGGCTTGTGGGCTATAGGTTCAGACATCTGCATTTGTATTAATACATATACTGCATCTACATGACCTAAGTTCTATCTTTGGTCACATGAATCATCTCCAGGGGGTTGGACTTGAGAGGAACCTTTCCAGCTTGGACACGGAAAGACTTGCTGTTCATTCATCGAGGGTTTCACCCGCTCGACCTCGCTCCAGGTTTCTTTTTACTCTCTTAATTTTACATATGTCCACATTGCGGAAAACAGATGTGTGTTATGATCTGATTTGATTCTGTTTTCATGCTTCTGATCTTAGTGAGTATCACATTCCACGGAACATATCTTGTCCTGTCTCTCCTATTGGTAGCCCTCTATTACATCCAAGGTCACCTCAGCACCTTAACGGTATGATGTCGCCTTCTCCTATATCCAGTCCCCGAACTACATCTGGCTCATCAACACCCCTTACTGGTGGTAGTGGTGCAATTCCATTTCATCACGCACAGCAGTCGCTTTATATGCAAGAGGGTTTTGGAGCCTTGCCCAAATCCCCGAACAGTGTTTTCCTCAACGGTCCATGTTACAATGATCGGAACCCGAACATTCTTCGAGGGATGCAATCTGGATCCCATACTTTAACACTAGTGAGTTCCGAAAATGAATTTCGTGTAAAGCAGATTGAAAGAGAACGACCCTGTCAAGGAGAACCATGTAATAGACGGACTATTTTGGCTGATCGTGTGTCCCAGCAGCTATTGCGAGAGCATGTAAAGCAAAATCCTTCTGTAGATTTTAGTCCTCGCTCGACGTTGCCTAATCGGACCCATGGCCTCTAGGTGGAATGTTTGAATCCGGATTGGATTTCAGAATGAATTGGCCTAGGAGGTAGTCTTTTGCCCCTTGTTATGGCACTAAGTCTTTAGCCATGATGCAAATGCTAGAAAAGGGTCCTGTGTGGTGGTAGCACTGCAGCTCGGGTTTTTTTGCAGCACGGATTGGCTAATAAAAATCTCATTATGTGAGATGGTTTGGTACACGACTCAGTTAGTTGCCATGCCTTGTAAAAAAAATTCAGAACTCTGCTATCTGATGTAGACTCATTAAAGCTACAAGACTTTTAAATCAGCTCAGAAAAGGTAGAGAGAAGTGGTGAAGTTTAGGATGGACCTGCGTTTTTCTTGGTCATCTCAGACGATTTAGAATCAAGGTGCGATCTCGGATGGTCTAGTTTATGTTGTACAGGAGCCTAATTTGGATATACAACCAGGCAATCAGGCATTTCAATATTTGGTAACCAAAGGATTCCAGTCCCTTTGGAATGGCTTATACCTCTCTGATGTAATTGTCTATATATTTAATATTTATTATGTTAGTAATATTGTTACCCTCTTTCTGTACATTTCACTATTTTAGTACAGAAAATGTACTCATTCAGACTGTAATTTACTTTTGACATCAGTAAAATTTGATGAAAAGAAAACATTTCCATTGCTCTTGCATGGTCGGCGTGTACACATGCATATAGCTAATAACAATTTTCAGAATCTCTGATATACCATTAAATTAACAATGGAACCGAAATGTATATTGTTTTCTAGCCTAATCGCATGTCCTATGGATGGGTTAAATGCATTTTCTTTGTTATTAGTTCTTCCATCCTATGAAGTTTTTTAGTCACTTTTCATATTTAATGTATAAAATGTAGTTATTTGCTATTCCTATTTTATCATCTTATCAGTAACTGTGGAATTAATGCTTGCCAGAGCTATATCAATTCTATGAGGGCTCATGGTAGTAAATAAATCCATAAAATAATCTATAGCAACTTCTGCAATCTCCTCATTCCCATTATTAGGTCTTGAACAACATAAATATACCTGGAGATTATTTTTTACACAATTCAAAGAACTGCTACTGATCAACATTATGTCAATGAATGTAAGCTGTCGCTCTGTCTTACGTATAATGTAATGTCTATGTTGGCTCGATAATTTGTGATAATATGGTAACACTGAAATAGTAAAATAAAAATAAAAATATGATGAGTCACAAGTCGAAATCATCCTATCTTCACGAGTGTTTGGATCCTATAGAGTTGTAAAATAACTCTACAAGGTAGAGTTTGAACAATGTTAACTATTGAATAAAAAAAAAAATCAATGGTTCATATATTCTCTTTTTAAAATCTTCCCATCTTTTCTCATCAAAATTCACCCCCTAATTTTTCCCTCCAATTAATATGAGCCGTTAATTTTAAAATATATGGTTCAGATACAACTCTATCTTATACAATTTCACTAAACTTCCGGAGAATGCACACTCATCTTCACGACTGTACGCATTCGATTTCCGCAACGTCCGCAAGTTCATCCAATATCTCCATAACCCAACGCCTTAAAGCGTCATATTCTGCCAACGTGAAACTTTGCGAATCTACTTTAAACCAACACAATAGAATATGCTATTTAATCTAGCAAAAGTTCCGTCAACATGTCTATCATTACTTGATTCACCAACCTAAAATAACACCGTGATGACTATGAGCATTACTCAGTCCTTTGATGGCCGTTGATTGGGATAAACTCATGATTATATATCACCTCTAATTGTAGCATTTGGGTAACCACTAAATGCTATAACTATGGGTCCATTTGGTTGAACGGAAATATTTTTAATCGAAAAATGATTTTCTATGGAGTGAAATTTACAAACCTTAAATGCTCTGGTTTGTAGGAGCATAGCAGCATTTTTAATATCATATGCTCCGATTTTTTGGGAGAATCACATTATTTTGTAAATTTTAAATACATCGGGGTGAACCACAACATTTGTAATGTACTCAAATACTCATGTTATGTCTGCTTGAGGTTGATACCGCAAGTCCGCAACACCAGAGGCCTTAAAAATGACAAGCAACTTTTTTCATTAGTACATGACATCAAATTTAATTAGGCATGATATAAAATAAAATAAAAAAATAACCAGGTCCAAATCAGATAAGTTCACGTGAAGTAAACACACTTGTATAGCGCAATAGTTATTTGTTCAATATATTAGTATAATTTACATAAAGTTCAGTTGAAATATGTGTAATTTTTTTAGTAAAATATTATATATATATTTTTTTGACAATAATATCAAAATTGTAAATCTCGGGAGGTAAAATCTTCCATAGACAGAATTTTGGTATTCAATTAAACAAATTTGCACTTTCTAGCAACCGAGAAATCCTAAGCATTATTCCTACATACTAGAAATTGATTCCTATATTAAAGGACAGAGACAGTTTGATCGATGGATCAACATTTGGATATTTTGTGGATTGGAACGAAAATTTTCCAGTCCAATCCGATTTTAGACTAAATGGACCTGAATTTGTATTTTTCTTAAAAGATAATTTTGTTTTGCTTAGATTTAAACATATTTATAAATTCGATAAATTAAAATGTAAAAATTCTAAGGACAATAATCATAAATGCGATAAAGATTAGGTTTTTCGCTTTTTAACCCTTGAACTTTTTACTCCATTCGTCCCACAATACTCTTGACACTTATAAGGAAACGTAGCTTTGGATAATAAGTCATTGTTTGGTTTCAATTATTTTTGTACTGTAAAGGTGATTTATGTGATAGGAGATGCTTCGTCGTTCTGAAATAAGTGAAACACTTCTCTCTTGTACTCCCTCCGTCCCTTAATAGAGTTCTCATCTGTTTTTGACACAAAAATTAAGGAGAAATAGTAAGTGGGATCTTAGTTATGTTAAATCAGAATTAAAAATTGAATTTGTTACACTGTTCTTGAATTATTTATTGAGAAGAGAGAATAAGAAAAACTTTACAAAGTCATCTTGTTTATGGTGAATTGGGTAATATAATAAAAAGTGAAAGATAAATAATATTTTAATTGGTGGACTCATTTCAAATAAGGAAATGAGTATGAGACGAACTTAAATGAAAAAATGGAAACTCTATCTATGGAGGAAGGGAGTATGTGGGATCTTTTTTAAAGAGATGTTTCAATTATTTCATAATATGGAAAGTCGTAGGTATTATTATTAGGAAAAATTGTCAAGAATAAGTCAACCTTTGCGTTGACCGCTTTTAACAAGTCAACCTTCATTTATTCCAGTAGCAAGTAAAGCTTGTACACGAATTAGCTTTTAACAAGTTTTTTTACTTATGACCTGAACAACCCTACAATTTTGTTCAGTTTTAACAGGTGTGTATTCTAGAACTCATTAAATTGTTCTCTAGAACATATTTGCACTGCTTGAATTTTATAAAAGTTCCGTGAGAAACTTAAAACTGAACAAAATTGTAGGGGTTGTTCAGGTCATAAGTAAAAAAACTCGTTAATAGCTAATTCATGTACAAGCTTTACTTGCTACTGGAATAAATGAAGGTTGACTTGTCAAAAGCGGTCAACGCAAAGGTTGACTTATTCTTGACAATTTACTCTTATTATTATTATTATTATTATTATTATTATTATTATTATTATTATTATTATTATTATTATTATTATTATTTTATTTTGTGGAGAAAAAGTGTTAGGTTGTATATATTTCTCTTATGGGCTTGACTTCTTGTATTTACTTTTGTATTTAGTTACTTTGGCCCACATGTTACATGAGGTGAATAGGTTGTATATTAAATGCCCTAGGCATAATTAATGAAACTAACACAAATAATTAATTCTAATCTCTCATGGTGTCAGAGCAGCGCGCTTATACCTTCTGAACGCACCCGCCATCCTGAACTTCTTCTTCTACCTTCCGCCACCATCGCCAATCTTGAACGCCACCAGCGTGCACAAGTTCCCGATCTGTCATGGACGGAGAAGACTCGAAAATTGACCTTGCCTCGCCATATTACCTTGGCGCCGACGACGGGAAATATCATTACCCACGTCGTCCTCAAGGGTGACAATTATGTTGCGTGGGTGAGAGCAATCACCCTTTCGCTGAAGGCCTGACGAAAATTCGTCTTCGTCAATGGCACCATTCGCAAGCCGACGGAGACGAAGAAATTACATAACTCTCGCTGTGACTTTATATAGGGCATATCAAGCCTTAATCCAAGAAAAAAAATCTCGTGAGATAGCGAGAGGGAAAGTGGTTAGTGATGAAACCACCATTTTTGCCTTGCAAGCGGATCGTTCTCGTAGATAGGTTGATAAAACCAAACTATTTTGTCATCACTGTAAACAACGTGGGCATGACAATGCCACGTGTTTTAAATTACATGGGTACCCGAAATGGTGGAAGGAGCGCAACCGTGCTTGCGCTCGTCCCCCTACCTCTGCCACCGTGACTGCCGCTGGGCGTGACCATGAGCAGCCACGTGCTCATGCCGTGATTGATGCAGCGTCTACCAACCCTGTCGGGGGTGCTCTTACCAACCTCAGTCCCGACCAAATTAAGACTCTTCTTCACATGATTAACACTGAGTCCTCCGTTTTCGGGGAGCGTATGACGGGTGAGTTTTCCTCCTTAGGTTGGATAATCGATACGGGTGCTTCGTACCATGTGATAGGTGATGCACATTGCTTGGTTGACACTCGTGGTCTTGATCATTGGCCCGTCGGATTACCAGATGGGAAAAGCGTTATGGCAACTTTGATGGTTCGTGTGGCCCCGTCTCAGTATCTTGTTCTTGAAAAACGTTCTTTATGTTTCGAAACTTCAATGCAACTTAATCTCTGTCACTCAATTAATTGATGATTCTAAATGTCTTGTGCGTTTCACTGACTCTTTATGTGCTATACAGTTGCAATGTACAGAGACTATGTTTTGAGCAGGTGAACGGAGAAACGAACTCTATTTTTTCCGGCGCATTCCTTCCCTTCATGAAGTTACCACAACGGGTGTTTCATAGTTTGAGTTGTGGCATCGTCGATTGGGTCATCCTTCGAATAAAGTTCTCAAGTTAGTGCCTGCTATCAGTAGTAGTATTTCTAAGAAAAGTTTGAATAAAGCCTGTGTGACTTGCCCTATGGCCAAGAAAACTCGTGAGAGTCACCCTATTAGTAGTCATAAAACGTCTCGCATTTTTGAGCTTGTTCATTGTGATTTGTGGGGCCCTCATCGTGTCCCATCTTCTTTTGATGCTATGTATTTTTTTAACTTTGGTTGATGATTATTCTCGTGCCGTTTGGGTTTATTTGTTGCGAAGTAAAACCGAAGTCTCTACATTTTTTTGTTCTTTTTTCGCCATGGTTGAACGCCAATTTGAGCTCAAAGTTAAAACTATTCGTAGTGATAATGGGACAAAATTCACTTGTATGCATGATTACTTTACTACTCATGGGATTCTTTTTCAAACTTCGTGTGTTGGTATGCCTCAACAGAATGGGCGTGTTGAATGCAAACACCAACATATTTTAAATGTTGGTCGTGTTCTTATTTTTCAATCTGACTTGCCTGAAACTTTTTGGGGTGAATGTGTTCTTGGTGCTGTGTATTTAATCAATAGAACTCCTTTTGGTTTGTTGAACAATAAAACCCCTTATGAGATGCTTCTAGGCACGGTTCCTGATTTTGATTCTTTGCGTGTTTTCAGTTGCTTACGCTTTACCCACAATCAACGCGCCAACGGTAATAAGTTTGCCCCTCGTAGGCGTCGTTGTGTGTTTGTTGGATATCCAAATGGAAAAAAGGGGAGAAATTGTATGATCTGGACAAAGAGGAATTTTTTGTGTCTCGGGATGTTGTATTTTATGAAAATGAATATCCATTTACTCTTGTTCCTAATGGTGTTGTGGTTGAGGGCCCTACTGGTTTTTTGGCTGATCATGGAGTGGACCCTCCTTTTTTGGATGAATTTGCTACTGATTATCACGACCCACCTCATCCTGAGCCCTCCTCCCCTCCTGCATCCCCTACTGAGCCCACTCCTGTCCCCAGCCCACAAACTTCCTCTCCTGCGCCCACCCTTACTCCTGTACCTTCAAATGAGCCCACCTTTATGCCCCCCCCACGAACCCGTTTCTCTTCCCTCACCTGTGCCTAACAATGCTAGGCTTGCTTCCTCTTCGGCCCTGTCATCGCCTTCTGCTGGGCTTGCTGGGCCGCCTCTCGCGGTTTCGAATCCTCCTCATGCCTCTTCTTCTACGGATCCCCTGGAGTTTGGTCGTGGGCTTCGCCACAAACGATCATCCATTTAGTTGCGCGATTTTGTTACTAATGCTGTCCATTCTCCGAGTCCCTTCTCTTCTTCATCCTTTGCAGATTCCTCAGGTACGCCATATCCTCTAGTACATTTTGTTAGTTGTGAAGATTTTTCTACACGACATCGTACTTTTCTTGCAGCTCTTCTTGATGGGGTTGAGCCTCGCTCCTTTAAGGAGGCTATGATAGATGATGGGTGGCAGACTGCTATGCGCAAGGAAATACAGGCTCTTGAGGATAATGATACCTGGGTTATGGAGTCTCTCCCTCTTCGGAAAAAGGCTCTTGGTTGCAAATGGGTGTACATGATCAAGTATAACTCTGACGGCAGCATTGAGCGCCTGAAGGTGCGTCTAGTCATTCTTGCTAACCATCAAGTTGAAGGCATTGACTATCATGAGACCTTTGCTCTTGTCTCCAAGATGGTTACTGTTCGTGCTTTCCTTGCTGTTGCTGCTGCTAAGAATTGGGACTTACATCAAATGGATGTTCACAATGCTTTTCTTCATGGCGACCTCTCTGAAGAGGTTTATATGAAGCTGCCCCCCGGTTTTACTCCTGCTACCCCGGGTCAAGTGGGTCTCTTGAAGAAATCTCTTTATGGTTTACGTTAGGCTCCTCAGTGTTGGTTTGCTAAGTTAGTTACTTCTTTGACATCCTATGGTTTCCGCCACTCCTACTCTGATTACTCCTTGTTTACCCTTTCTAAGGGTCTTGTTCAATTAAACGTCCTTGTATATGTGGATGATCTCATTATCTCTGGCAATGATGCTTCTGCTTTGTCCTCCTTCAAGGAATACCTTGGTGCCTGCATTCATGTGAAGGATTTAGGGGTTCTGAAATATTTTTCTCGGTGTTGAAGTGGCTCGTAATCCTGACGGTCTGTCTCTCTGTCAACGCAAGTACGCCCTGGATATTATTGTTGAGGCTGGTCTCTTGGGCGATAATCTGCTGCTTTCTCTATTGAGCCGAACCATTCCTTAGCTCTTGCCTCTGGTCCGCTCTTTTCTGATCCTGAGTCCTACCGTAGCCTGGTTGGTAGTCTCATCTACCTTTCCTTCACTCGGCTTGATCTTGCTTACACTATTCATATCCTAGCTCAGTTCATGCAGTCTCCTCGTCAGGAGCATTGGGATGCCGCCCTTCCTGCTGTTCGTTATCTGAAAGACTCTCCCGGTCAGGGCATTCTCCTTTCTTCCTTATGTGATTTGTCTCTCGCTGGTTGGTGTGATTCGGATTGGGCTAGTTGCCCTTTGACACGCCGCTCTATTTCTGGTTGGTTGGTGTTTCTTGGTGGTTCTCCCATCTCTTGGAAGACCAAGAAACAACATACCGTTTCTCCCAAGAAATAACATACCGTTTCTCGCTCTTTTGCTGAGGCCGAGTATCATGCTATGGCCTCCATCACCTGTGAGCGTAAGTGGATGAAGGCCCTTATGGACAGTCTCAGGGTTCATCAGACCCGCGCTATGCTTCTGTATTGTGATAGTAAGTCCGCTATTCATATTGCTCAGAATCCCGTCTTTTGCGAACGTACTAAACACATTGAGGTTGATTGTCATTATGTTCGTGACGCCGTTCAAGATGGTCTTCTTCTACCTTTGTCATGTCTCTACTACGAAACAACTAGCGGATATCTTTACCAAAGCGCTCGGCAAGCGACCGTTTTCCTATTTATTGTGCAAGTAGGGCATTCTTGATTCCCGTGCTCCAACTTGATGGAGGATGTTAGGTTGTATATATTTCCCTTATGGGCTTGGCTTCTTGTATTTACTTTTGTATTTAGTTAATTTGGCCCACATGTTACATGAGGTGAATAGGTTGTATATCAAATGCCCTAGGCACAATTAAAGCTAACACAAACAATTAAGCCTAATCTCTCATAAAGTATGGACATTAATAAAACTTAAGGCCTGTTCTCTTCGGTATAAGACAGCTGAACTGAACTGAACTGATTGGAGCTGAACAGAACTGAACTGAATTGAATTAAATTGAATTAAACTGAATTGAATTAAATTGAATGTAATAAATATATAAATAATATTTAAACAATAATAATATGAATATTAAATAATAATTATAATGATAAGTAATAATAATGAATAATAATAATAGTATTTTGGATATTTTTAAATGATAGTTATAAATAAATAATATTATTAATAATAATAATTAATGATAATAATGATAATTAATAATTATTTTATATTATATAATAACAATAATATCTAAGAAGTAAATTAATATTATTATTTTAATAATTAGATTTAATAATATAATAATATTTAGTAATAAAAATAACGATTGGGACGGACCGCGCAAAATTGCATTATAAACCTTTTTGACATGATTTGATTGGTTTATGGGCAAAAAAACGTGGGTTTATTTGTACTTTTGACCTAAATCATGTTTCTCCTAATAATAATGAGTAAAGCTATAATAAAAAAAAATAAATATATAGTTATAATAATAATAATACTTAATAATAATAATATAAAAATAAATATTAATAATAATAAGAGTAATTAGTAAAATAAATTAGACCAACATAATATTTAACAAAATGGTTATAAAAGAATGAAGCTGAACTAAACTGAATGGAGTTGAACTGAACTGATTTGAGCTGAGCTTAACTGAACTGCACTGAAAATAAGCTGGCATGGGGAGAACAATCCCGTAGTAGGTAGTAGGAGTTGAATTATATTATTTGGAAGAAAGGGAATGTGGACCAAATTTGTAAAAAGTAGATTAATTAAAATAACAGTGGATCATATTCAAAAGATTTGAACACTTGTTGTGACACGTAGTTTAAGGTGATAAGTTGTAGTAGAGGTGATCATGAGCCGGACCGAGCTGAGTCGAGCATTAAAAATTCGAGACAAAATCGGACCGGGCAAAAAATTATACTAAAAAGTCATTTTGACTTACTCGAAAGCCCGGCCTAAAGCAAAAAAAAAAAACGGGTCGGGCCCAGCCACGGGCCAAAAAATTCTGCCCAAACCCGCCCAAAATTCGGGCCGGGCTTTTTTTACCAGCTCTAAGTTGTAGTGTGATTATCAAATTTTATTCTATTAAAAAGTAAATGAGATAAGTGTTGGTAGAGTATTTTTTATTCAAGGAAAAAGAAAGTTAAGTAGATTTTTATTGATAAAGTAAGAATGTAAGTCAAAAGGTTGTAATAAAATTCATATAACATGTAAGTGTTCAAACTAATTTGGAACATAAATAAATGAAAAGTGTTCAGATTATTACAAAATGTAAAAAGTAATATATATATATATAATATTATATATATATTATATATATAATATATTATATATATATATATATATATATATATATTTGTTCCACTTATTTATCATATACTCTAACCTCACATTAAAACGAATTTACAAGATATACTTAACTATGATTTTTTAAAAATATAATAGTGAGTGCAAATTTATTAAAATTAATCGATAAATAATGTTCAATTATCAAATGATGAAAACTGAGAACTAGAGGAGATATATAAGCACATTCTCAAATCATCTGCCACTGTCCTTTAAAAAACAATCACCTGCCACTGTCCTTTAAAAAAAAACATCTGCCACTGTCGGCACGAACTTAACCTTATAATTTGGGTGACGCAAATTTATAATGTATTTAGATTTAATAATATAAAGTAGTTTTAATGAGTAACTTTACTTCTCTCCATGAAATAATTTCAATGAGTAAAGTTGAAGGAAAAAAAGTTGGTCAAACCGAAGAGGACAAATGTAAAGTAATTTCAATGAAGTAATTTCAATAAGGCATAAGCGAAGGACGCAAAGAAAAAATTATATTTACTTGTAAAGTTAACTACCAAATGAACCAACAACGGGAACATAAATTAATTCCTTCCTTTTATATTACTCATTATACTTTTTATATATCTATGTTTCACATTACTCGCTATACTTCTTTCTTTTTTATATAACTAGTTGTTGCTCCGCGCGCCTACGCGCACGGCGCCCCAAAATAGTATAATTGTGATATTTATAGTCCGTTAGCTTTAAATGGTGAAATATCTATTTAGCACGTATTCCAAACAGACGTTGAGTACACACGTTGTATTAGTTGCATCAGGGAAACCAATAAAGTACGGTGTGCAAACACGATTTATTTACTCGTTAATTTCATTTGAAAAGAGAATACGTAATTAAGTTTACTTGAAGTGCAATTCCAATAGCTACGGCAACAACTTTGATTTAGAACTTTTGAAATGGAGTTATAAGTGATGTTTAGGCATAACACTAATATCTCAAGTCTCAACACCCTGCAAGTTCAAATAAAATGAAGAAGTACTATGTAGAAAGGAGGCACTATGAAGTCAGTAGAAGGAATTAAATTTACATTAACCCTTTAAAACACCACCAATGATAAGTCAAGAACTTTTCTTGAATATATCTCAGATTTTCAATACTATAGAAGATATCAATGTATAAGTGAAATATGAAGGTAACTTTAGAAGATAAATAACTTGCAAGTGAAATATGAGGGTAACTTCAAATGCCAAAAAATTTCAAGCAAATGTTGGAATGCTTTAGAAGGTAACTAACTTGATCTTTAAAAGGGTTGTTATATAATTCAACCTTTTTTAACCTAAAATTAGTAGAGATTCACTCAATCAATTAGAATTTTAAACCTGCAATTTACCTCATGTCACCTTCTCAATTTGGTTGTAATGTCACCTTCTTCACAATTTGGTTGTAGAGAGAGAAAAATTTTAAACTAAAGTCGAGGGAGAATTTATAATTCGATTATATTATGAGTAAGTGGAGAATAGCTTAATATGCAAAATTTGGTGAAAGGAGCAGAAAAGCATAGAGCGAAAAAGAAAAACCTAACTCAAGCAAAACCAAATATCATGGCTTCTAAAAAAATGTGACGTCCTAGTTGAATCAGAGATGGTGGTGTAAGATTGTAGTTGTAAATTTTGCAGGGATCCACCTTTAAATTTCACATCAATCAGACCTATGCTGTGATATTCGTAGTCGATTAGGTTACGATGACATTTAAAACTATTTTCTAAACGAAGAACTCATTAGATACTCTACACTTAAACCACCTAGCATTTATAAAGTTAACTATCTCGTCATTACCTTAAGTGAGCCCAATTACTTTAACACTTGTCGAACATAGACATCATCAATTTGACTTAGACCTTGTTATTTTGGACTTATTTTCAATTTAGTCTATTTTCTCTCTGCAATTCCAAAATTCCATTTTTTTCTCTAATCTGTTCAAGTCATTTCAATTCAATTTAATTCAATCCAAAACGAATGAAACCTTAGCATATAACCAAAGTGGTCATATGTAAATTAAATTCGTCAAAAAGATAAATAGATGACCCACGTAATACCAACACTTTACACTTAAGTAACAATATCTTTTTTACTTACCAAAAAAAAGAAGTAACTATAATGTTTGCTTCCCAATCACTAACAATTAGCCTGTAAAACTTTTAAAAAGAGAGGGCTTTATAAAATGAGTACTACAGTAACAAACATAATAAAAAGAGCTTTGAAGAAGCACTTGTAGACTGATGAGTGAATCATAAATTCAGATACAATAAACAAGGGATGAAGAAAGGCTTTTGCAACTAAAGATCTCTTTCCTCTTCTAGGAACCGAAAAATATAATTACAGAGAAAAGACACTGCAAGGCAATGATATACTCAACTTTCCTTTCCTTCTTAAGAACCCTGAGATTTTGTTAGGACTCATCACTATCTTCCCTTCCTCCTCTTCTCTCTACGTTCTCAGATATGAAATGGCAGCTGTCATTTGGGCTTTCAAGACTTTTTGATATTCTACCCTTTTAGACCCATCCTGAGAGAGAGAATGAAATACAACAAAACATGAGACCAAAGAGTAAATAAAAACGCTCATACCTGCAATGAACTAACACATCTTTTTCAAAGAATTTATAATACAACAATGGCTATACAAGTGTCTTAATGATGCTCCTACTGTTAGTAATATTCTTTATATTAAGAACATATATTCTAGGTGTAAAACATATTTGATTAGCTAAGTTTCTTGTTATGAGATATGTACATATATATTTAATCCATTTGATTAGCTAAGTTTCAACTAAAAATAACGGTGTGAGCGGTATTGAGACACTTTTTCTAGAACCAGCGGAGTAGCCTAAGGACACTTAAATATAAAAGTACAAGTTGTACAACTTAGATTTTCAATAAACATAAGACATCCCATAGAAAAACCCAAAAGAGAAACAAAGTGAGTTGTCAAACCTAAGAAGAGAAGGAAATTCACTATGTTGGATTGCGTAGTATCTCAGTAGGAAAAGGCAATCCCTTGTATTTCAAGCAATGTCTCTCCCCCAATGCAAAGAAGGCAGGCTATTAGTAACGTAGAAAAAAAATCCACCCAATGAACTTCAGTTTCTCAGGCTTTTCAGTGTTTTTCTTACTGCCATAATATTGGCCTTCGTCTTTATATATATAATTACAGTAAACTCATGCATGAAATAGTTTAAACTAAAATCTCAATCATTTTTCACACATAGAACCTCCCTCCCTCCCCCCTCTCTCTCTCTCTCTTTCTCTCTATCTCTCTCTCTCTCTCTCTCTCTCTCTCTCTCTCTCTCTCTCTCTCTCTCTCTCTCTCCCCTCTAGTTAGAGGTTAGTTCTATAAAACATATTCATCATTTGAACTTCCGAAGTCATGAAAAAGAGGTTGTTCTTTTACATAGCATTACCTCTGCAAATCATGCCTTGGATTCCAGCAACAAGTAGGCACTTTGGCCACAAATTATGATGCTTCTTCACAGCTATCGGTATCAGGTACTTTTATAAGTTCCATTTTTGCATTAAATAAAATGAAATGGAAAGCAAAGAAAGAAAAGCTAAGACAACTCTTTTCTCATGCACTGGTGGAAGTACCAAAAGTTTACAAGTTCCCTACAGTTCTATACAGGTATAATCTCTCTTCCTCGCGCTTACACTCGCTTTTATCTCTCTCTCTCTCGCCATTGCTAAACTTCCTGTAGGATTCACAAGAAATGCCAGAAGCAGAAAGCAACAAAGGAATGTATGAGCTAGGTTCAAGACCTCTTGTGAACACAAATGTGATGGTTGCACCCCCTTGTGTAGTCACCCAAGTACCGACAGTCCTGGAAAATTAGGCATACTATATGCTAATTATGAGCCTATAAGCTGGAAATGCAAATGTAGGATGTCATTCTATAGTCCTTAACTTATATATTTTTTGTTACTCTAGATAGATAAAATTATATGCTAACTCAAATGTTTCTTTTTTCTGTGTTCTGCCTCAAAAGTTCAATTAGCTTTGCACAAATCAGATAATTCAATTTGAGACCTGAAGCAAATCAATGTATATGTATTAATACTCTGCTTTAAATCGGTTCACAAGTTTACCGAATGTTATGAATCAAAGAATTCATCAATGGTGATCACATCACTACTATGTAATCCGTACCTGTATTCACAGTTCTTTCGATCCTATGTTTTTGTATGGTTTAGAATGTCAATCTATAAGAAATTGGCTCATTACTTGTCCAAGGGAAAAAAAATCCCAAAACAGAAGATTTAAATAAATAGAAAAACTCGAGTTTGAAAAATAAATCAAAGGAAATTAATTAAGTAAAACTCTAGAAATCGATTGGATGAAAGGAAAGGGAATTTACCAACTTTCTAATTGCTAGCTTTCTGCCAAACCAAATTACTCTAGCCATAAATCAATACAACACTTCAGATCCAAAAATTCCTAAAAGAAACGAAACCATAAACTCATGTGAAAATGCAAAAATCAAAAAGAAAAATCAAGAGCCCTAACTGAAGATATGACAAACGCAAGAACCGAATTAGCATCAATAAAAAGCCAAAGCAAAACAGAAAGCTACAATTCAGATTGAAGAATAGAGCTGAGAATCGGACCTCTGTGATGTTTCTAGTGATGTTAACTCCATACCAATGGCAAAAATTTTAAAAAAAACAGAGAAAGAAGAGAGAGAACCAGCAAGAGAGGCGAGTAAGAGGAGATAGAGAGGAGATAGGCGAGTAAGAAGAGGGAGAAGAAAACATTGTGTGGCTCAGATGGAAGGAGTATATGGAGAGCTGAAATTGCCCAAGCCTTATGAACAGTGATTTGCATGCTTTGACATGCTAATTAGGTCTAGCATTGAAAAGTCTGAGGCGTAAAAGGTATGGAGTATGTTATGACCCTCGCTTAAGATATAGAGTTGGCATCAGATAAATATCTTCCAGCTACCAAAGCACACCAATCACTCATTGAAGTATGAAGTTATCATACACCTTGTAGTTCTAGGTATAGTTACCATGAAATACAAAATCTGCACATTTCATATTAGACTACTTTCCCCACCGAAGTATGCATAGGAAACAAGCTAAGTTAGCAGCAGACAATAGTCTACTACTTGCTCAAGGTATAGAGACACAGGAGTTACCAAGGTGACAAAACACTGCTAATTTGTAAACGTAGAAACTCCCCTGCACAGCAAACAACCCCCCGCACTCCCTGCACCCCCTGCACAGACCCTCTACCTGGACCCCCTGCATAGGCTACCCTGCACCTCCTACACAACCTCCTGCACCAATCAGATTTAACTTATAATTTTCTAGCTTAAGTCTATATGTGACCTTGAGTATAAAAAGCTACTTAAATTACCCAGTTCCAACCCCTCAGCAATTAAGCATAAGAGGTTTCTAAAGTCGAAAGACCAAGACAGCACATCGATATTACATTGCATATTTCTGATTTTATCAACACTTACGCAATAGACAATGTTGCTAAAAGCTTTCTAGCCTTTGCATTCACGACCTCGATTCCTCCATCTTGTGTTCTCTTTGTAAGAGCTTCAATGTCTTGATATGAGAGATTGGCTTGTGGGAAAGCATAACAAGAGAAACACGCACAGTCACACACTTAGAACCAATAACATGGAAAGATAAAAATCAACCCAATTATTTACCCCATAGTATAGAGGTGGAAAGGCAGGGGAGAGAATGGGAAGAAAAGGAACAAGGTCCATGAAAATACCTGAGAAAACCATGGTAGGACGATTATGCCAGCATGTCCTCCAACAATAGGCACATTAACCCTGCAAGTAAACATAAAAGGTAAGACAATTAGCAAAATCATTACTGCAACTACGAGTCACTGATAAAAATGTGACCATAAATTTTAAAATCTGTTTCAATACAGGGTCACACATTTATGTCTGATATATCTAGTAAATTTGTGACCTTATATCTCGTAAAATCAATCACATTACTCAAAGATTGAATCCTTCGAAACACCCACTAATTGCTAAAATGGGAAACTGGAGACAGAGAACATACCAACAGGCAACAGGGGTGTAGAAACAATCTAAATCATACACACATAGTTGTTCCTTTGAATCTGCAAAAAAGAAACAAATCAACCAAATTTAGCACATAAAAGTGAAAGCTTAAAAAATCAAATAATAGAAACTTTTGAAAGAAATACGGAAAAATTGAGTAGCAGAAACCTGCAAAACCTAAGAATAAACAGAACTCCAAAATTTTACAAAAGCAAAACAATTCACAAAGGAAAAAGTGGGCTGATATTTTTAAAAAGGGGAAAATCTTACAAGCAAACAATTTAAAGCAAATGTTGGGATGCTTTAAAGGGTAACTAACTTAATCTTGGAAGGGGTGGTTATATAATCGAGAAATTCGAGAAACTCGAGTAAATTAAACCTAATTCAAAAAATAAACACTTAGCAAGAGCACAAGCCTTGTTTTAAGTATCATCATTCATAAAGCTTCTCAGCAATCAAAAAAGACCTCCAAAAAAATACAATAGTTACCACAGAGACATCAAAAATCACATAAATCATGACAATGCCACAGAGATTGTAATATTGAGATCAAAACGAAAAGCTCTGAAGATAGTACATATGCAAAACAGCAGAAATAGAAACAAACTAAAACAATAAAGTGGAAAGATCAAACAGATAGATTTAGTGATAGATGACCAGATTCCTAAGCCTTCCATAACCCGGAGCAGCACTAAACCTCCACCCCACCCAACCACGTCCAAAAAAATGCACACATTAATCAGTAGTTGTGGGAGAAAATGAAGTCATTGTCTGTTGCGATAAGCAACTCTATTTGCATCTTTTCTCAATGATACACGTTAGCATCTGTCCACTAAGCTTCATCCCACCCTACCCACCCCTGGCTAAGAGAAGACACACAGAAAGATGAATCCTTGAAGTCAAAAGAAACTTGTCAGTCTGTGCAAAAAGAATTTCCTATATCTAGAAAAAAAGTAACAATGCTGGCTGAGATAAGTAACCCATGTGCATCTTTTCTCAATAATAAGAGGAAATACATTAGCATCTAACTTACTCGGTAGAAGATGTGTAGTAGGTTTGATAACTCTCTATAAATTTTCCAAGGGACAAGGAACATGTGACTAATTGGTGTATGCAACAAATTTAAGTAAGAAACAAAAGCAGACAACTCCTTCAATCTCTCCCATATGAATAATTCTACTTCCTATTTTAAAAAGTCCCAACTATTATTCCTAATTATTATATAGTGTTCAATCCCTCCATCATTAACCCCTCATAAAATATCAATATAGCATTATATATCCAATATGCAATGTTATGAGTATTGTTGATGCAACTCTAAAAGTTGTTCTCCAGGTCGTATAGGATGTAAAAGATTTTATTCTTATACATGTATCAAATGTGACATAAAGTATTTATTTACCGAACACAATTTACTTTGAATACATCTGTTTGACGTCTCCAAAATTATCATTATTCTAATCTGTAAGACTGTAACCCCCCCCCCCCAAAAAAAAACTCCACTTTTCCTACATCTTCCTCTCCATCTCTCTACCTCTTGAGTTAGTTAATGAATCGACTACAAGACACTCAAGAGGTGACAGGAACCCCTTTCTACCTGGTTGGTGAGCTGGGTTCAAGTAGGCAACGTAACCCCAAGATGTTAACAATATATATCATTCATTAGGTCTAGACTCTAGAGATATCAAATTCTGCCATGAGCCTATTCAATTATCCATGTTGAATACGATAATCTTTTTGATAGGGTTCTAACTTCCAACTCCTCATAAATTTTGATTATATGTTGATATGATTTTGATAGTGAGGTACTTGCCTGGCATAAAGAAGACAGAGAAATAGAGGAGAAGAGAACAAAAGAAGAATAACATATCAAAGACGGAGAAGGAGAGATGTGAAAGCTTGACAGGATATGAACGTATGCACATGTGCCAAAAAGTACCAAGCACGGGAAGAAATTAAAAGAACGGCAAGGTCACTGTATAAAGCTAACCAAATCAGTGCCTCAGGTCCACAATGACAGGGAAAAAAAAAGAGAGAGACTTAATACGTAATAATGAACCATAACTAATAGATTAATAGTTCAATACGCCTTCAGAAGCTGCAATGTACTCCCAAGTCCCAATACATATAATGGAGAATTATTTTTACCCCAAAACTTGCAACTATCAATACAAACCAAAGTTGCACAAGATATTCTAAAACCAAGCACAATCATAAGTTGTAAATGCAACCAGGAAAAAAAATTCCTTAAAGTCAGAGGTCAGAAAAAAGCTAAAACCTTGAAGAGCCAGTGAGGACTCTCTGCACAAAGTTCCATTGAGATAGCAAGTAATGCAGCAGGAACCACAGGTACCCAGAAACAAACACGCCACCTGACAATAATGCAAACTCTGACTATATAATAATTTGTTTTAAAAAAAATCACAGGATGCAGTGAAGCTGAAAACCAAAGTGAGCATAGCTCAAATATAGCTCTTCTTACCAATCTTTAGTTTCTTTTGCAGGAACGCCGATTAAAAAGGAAGCCATAAGTCCCAGGCATGTCGCAATTTGAGTGAAAGTTCCAAATGTACCCCTAACATATGTTGGTGCAACCTGCAATTTACTCAAACTTTATGAAAACTGCTTAAAAATTTATGGGCAGCATACATAAAATCGCTAAAGTGGTATATCTCATGCACCTCAGCCACATATAGACCTGCAACAGCTGGGCCAAGTCCCATGCTAATTCCAACAAAAAATCTTCCAATAAGCATGCCCATCAAGCTACTTGTTGTTGCACTGCACATTTAAGAGCCTGATGATGGTTATTTAGATGTCAACTAAATATACAACTTAGCCATTGTGACCTACCATAGAAGAAACACATATCGATAATAAAAATGGGACTATCACCTAAAACAGAACTAATCAGTTCAGTCACACGCATTCAGAGCATATAAACATGCAAAGCACGCAGCCATACATCTCCCTCAACAAGCTTAATCTTTCTTTTTAAGAAAAACCTATCGAGGGAAACCATGCTTATATCGATCAGGGAGTTATCTCTCATATGAAGCAAGCCTCAAAATGATCTTTTAAATTGATTTCCTGCAACCTAAAGAACATGAAAGCCCAGTTTTAAAAAAAAACACTTGAAAAGTAGAAATTGAGAAATTGAGATATCTTGCAAGAAGAGGGATCAAGACACGACCCCTAAAATTCGATCAAGACATCACCCCAAAAAAAAGTATCAGAAAGTGAAAACTGTAAATGTATCGAAACTGGGCCATTCTTTCAATTCGAATAGAGCAAAGTCTTTGAAAAGGTAAAAGTGCGAGAATCTTAACGAAAAAAATCAAGAATTCATATGAAATTAGGGTTTTATATGAGAAACAAGCAACAGAAAATGCAAAACAACAAACGTCAAAAACAACAGATTCGTCAGCAGGGAAAAAAGAAGTAACATCCGATTCCAAACTCGCCAATTTCACAGTGAAAAAAAAAAACAAAACAGTAAAATTCAATCAATACCTCAAAAGTGGAGATGAAGATGAAGAAATCGAGAAGATCAGACGGCCGATCGTTGTTGATCTCCCAAATTACATAGTTCTCTGCAAAAAATCCAAAACCAAAACCCTAATTTGACAGATCAACCGTAAAAGTCCTCAATTTCAGATCAACTTCACCCCAAAAATCATCAAAGAAATCAATACAATAGTAAGGAAAGAATTACCAGTAAAAATTTGGGGGTAATTGAAATTCGAGTTTCGATTTATGAAATCCATGAGAATTATGTAAGGTTTCTTCAAAGCCCAATTACATCCTAGTAGACAATTGCTTCCTTCATGGCCTGCCAAAACAAAACCCCAGGCATCTGCGATTGTCGATGAAATTGAAGTCTTCTTGAGAGAGAAAGTAAAATTCCTACCAAATGAAACCCTAGAAATTGAATAAAGAAATTCAAAAACGAAGAGAAAGATGAGAGAGAAATTGATGTTGGCGGTTGTGTGGAGGAAAAACCAAAGACAGAGAAAGAAGGGTTAGGAGAGGACACAAGAGAGGAGGAGAATAATCGGATGGTTGAAAGTGAAGAAATAATAGATGGCTCAGATTGGTTGGTGGCTTATGAACAGTGAATTGCAGATGTTTGTGACCCAGAACACTGTAGAAAGGAACAGTGTTTCATCTTGCAACTTTTAAAAGGTCTAGGATAACTTTAAATGTGTCATTTTACCATACTATGGCTATGTTCAGTTCACCTTATTTTTGCTTATTTCAGATCTAATCAGATCAGATCAGATCAGAAAAAATAAGTTCAGATCAGATCAATTCAGATTTTGCTTATATTTAAAAATCATTATTTCTTTTATAACATATTAGTAAAAATTATAATAATTGAATATTAATAAAATACTCATTGAGATGAATCAAACAAGACCCCACATGACTATATTTTTTCTTATATATTGAGAAAAATCTAAAAGATAAGATCTTGTAATCAGATCATTTCAGATCAGATCAGATCAGCTCAGAAAAAATAAGTTCAGATCAGATAAGTTCAGATCAGAAAATTTCAGGTGAACTAAACATAGCCTATATCCTTTCTTACAAAAGTAAAACGCATCTATTAACAACTAACAATAATTAGCTTTAAGGTGGTCCCTTCCCCCCTTTTTCTTTTTCACCACATATGCACCTTACTTAATAAAAGTGCAAGTGGTCCCCTCCCCCATAATCACATACCCCTAACCAAACTAATTCAACACTAAGAAAATTTGCATTGGGAACTGTAAAAAAGGAAGTGTAGCAAGTATTTTGAAACTTAGGAAGTATATCAGAACAATTTGGACCAAAAATTAACTTTTTTGTGGCAAATTTACCCAAAAAATTAGTCACGTTTTTTTTGAAAAACAAGCTTTTAAAATTATTTTGGTAAGTTAAAATCTTAAGAGAATTTTTTTTCCAAGAAGAAACCTTGATCACTTTATTAACAAATTTTCTTTTATAAGTTTACTATTTGCATTTTAAGCTAAACAGTTGAACAAAAGGTTATTTTTTTTTTGAAAAAAACCAAGCTCTAAGCGCTTGTTTGGTTGAATGTAAGTAGTGCAAATTTTTTGGAAATTTATTTTCCAATGTAATTGTATTTCCTAGGAATTGCTAAAGGTGGTTGTTTGGTGGTTCATGAAAAATGAAAAATCTAATGGGACCACTTACCTAGGTCCCTCTAGGCTCTAGGTAAGCAATTAGTAGATCCTGGACCAAGGTGTAGGATGAGCATCCTACACCAGCTCCAAAACGCAAGGCAAGAAGAATGAAACGCACCATTCAACATGCAAAAAAGTAATTGATTTGACAGCTAGTGTACATTTCCATTACATCCAGTGTACATGTCGAAAATTCAAAAAGTAACTGATTTGACAGTCACAACTTGTTTGGTAGAAAGGATTTGGAAGGAAAAGAAAAGAAGTGGAAGAAAATTTGTTACTTTCCAATGTTTGGTTCATAAAAAAAATTTAAGTGAAAGGAAATGGGAAGAATTGGAAGGAAAGACTCTTTAATAAAATTTCACTTTCCTTTCCTCCCAAAAGTGGGGGAATTTGGAAGGAAAGAGAAAATTTATACCAAACATGGGAAGTTAAGGTTTTTTTCCTTTCTCTTCCCTTCCTTTCTTTTCTCTTCCTTTCCTTTACCAAAAATGAACCAAACACACTCTGTTCACCATTTAATAACTGATTTGATGTCAACCGCCATCATTTCCCCCCATATACTGTTCACCACTTCTCTCTTTTCCACACTCAACCTCCTTGTACATTCTTGGCTTCGTGGTTGTTCATTAACAAAATCAAAATGTACAATGACAGCCCCCAGCTGAAAGTAACCCAATTCCTGAAGCTGATGTCAAGTGAGTAATTTGCAATCTTTGTACACTATTGTGTTGATGTTTGTTCACTAATGAAATTCAATATGTACAATTACAGTCTCATACCGAAATTCACCACTTCTCTCTTTTCCACACTCAACCTTCTTGTACATTCTTGGCTTCGTGGTTGTTCATTAATAAAATCAAAATATACATTGACAACCCCCCAGCTGAAAGTAACCCAATTCCTGAAACTGATGTCAAGTGAGTAATTTGCAATCTTTGTACACTGGGTGTGTTGATGTTTGTTCACTAATGAAATTCAATATATACAATTACAGTCACATACCGAAATATGTTAAGTGAGTAATTTCCAATCTTTGTACACTGGTGTGTTTGATGTTTGTTCACTAATGAAATTCAATATGTACAATTACAGTCTCATACAGAAATTCAATAAAATCACAATGTACACTGATGGTCATTGCTTTGATCACTGAAAATCCCCAAATGTACACTCGTATATTATTGTACACCAAACCATATGCATTTGTACATTAAAAAAATTGTTTCAAGTGATGAGTGAGAAAGAGCTGGCTCACTTTCAAAAATACTGCCAAAAGTCAGCCACATAGGCAAGGTGTAGGATGAGCGGTGTAGGATCTAATTTGCGCTAGGTAAGTAATTTCACTAGTAGAATAAATGCTATTTGCTGCGGTTAAAAAGTGCCCTATTGCTGCGGATTTGGGCGCGCAGCAATTAAGAGGGCAGCAATAGGTATTAATTATATTGCTGCGGTTTTAAACCGCAGCAATATCGACAAATATGCTGCGGTTTTTAGGCCAAACCGCAGCAATATATTAATTTTATATCAGATTTAGAAGGCATATTGCTGCGGTTTGTGAAGAAAACCGCAGCAATATGCTATATTTAATAATAAAAAATAGACATATTACTGCGGTTTTTTATGAAAAACCGCAGCAATAGGGTCTGTACAGGTAAAAAAAAAATTTTTTATTTTTTTTTTGCATTTTGTCATCAAATTTGGAAGACAAAACAGTTAAAAAAAATAAAACACTATTGATTGATACTAATGACAAAAAATTATTATACCAAATTCAAAAACATAAAAAATATAATATAAAAAACAACAAATATAAAATTACATATGAATATCATTAATATATAAAAATAAAAAAACTAACAAATCTAAAAAAGGGAAATAATAAAGAAAAATTCTGCACCAAAAAATTTACATACAAACATTTAAAAAACGAAAAAAAAAAACGAAGTCCTTGTTTCAACTGTCATCCCCGAGAAGAATATTAGAAGGTTTTAGGTCTCTGTGTATGAAGATTTGATGGGCCAAAGTATGGAGATACTCAACACCTCTAGCCACATCCAAGGCAATGCTCAACCTTCTAGACCATTCAAGAGGTTTTAAACCTTCCTCAGCCCAATTGAATATATGCCTACTCAATAGTTCTTGAGGTATGTACTCGTATACTAGAAGCTTCTCGTTGCCATCCAAACACTTTCCAAGAAGCGCGACCAAATGCCTATGTCTGACCTTGGTAAAAACTGCTATTTCAGACTTGAATTCGTTCAGCCCTTTTTCGAAAACAGATGGATGGAGAAGACGATGGACATGCACACATGATGATTCTACGTTTATCGGTATCTAAATTCTTTTCTAACAACGTAAGATGATATTAAGGAGGTCAAATTAACTTACGTAGTTAGTACTGGCCTGGCGCCCTGACCTATATGCAAATTTTGTGCATTTCAAGAAGTGAGCGGTCAAATCGAAACTCGGAAGACGAACAGACTCGAACGACCGAACCGAGGAAAGACGAACAACTTTCGCTGGCTGGAGAAGACGATGGACGAGAGTAACGACTGGAGAAGACGACTTCGCGGGCTCGAACAACTTTCGAACAAACCTCGAACAACTTTGCCTGCGAAAAACGTGAGAAGACGTAATGTCGAACAATCTTCGCCGGCGAGAACAAATTTCGAACCGCCGGCGTGAGAGACAGCAGTGAGAGAGAACGGTGAGAGAGAGAGCGGTGAGAGAGAGAGCAGTGAGAGAGAGAGCAGTGAGAGAGAACGGTGAGAGAGGCGGATGAGGGAAAGAGAGAACGGTGAGAGATAAGAATGACTAGGAAACCCTAACGGGCCTTTTTATTATTAATTTTAAGACAATATTGCTGCGGTTTTGGGTGGAGAACCGCAGCAATATATTTTAAAAATATTTTTTATTATATTGCTGCGGTTTCCCGCCAAAACCGCAGCAATATTAGTCTCTCCAGGCCCACATTTTTTTCAAAATGTATCCGTTAAACAATATTGCTGCGGTTTTGGGCGGGAACCGCAGCAATATTGTTATTTTTTGTTTTTTCTTTTTTTGTGCGTGTTATATTGCTGCGTATAGGCAAAACCGCAGCAATATCACCGCAGCAAATAGCATTTATTCTACTAGTGTTTCCTCCATTTTGTGGGAAATAGAGCTTCCTAGTAATTTCTACTTCCCATGAATTTGTCAACTAAGCAATATCAAGAAATTCCATTTCCTAGAAAATTAGGAGAGAGAATATATTAGGAGAGAGATGGGTATATGTATCAGCTAGTAAAAGGAGAGCAGTTTATGAAAGTAATAGAGCAGATAAGCCATGGCACTAAAGAGAGGAAAATATGATGACCATAAATTGATAAGCAACCATCAAGAGTAAGGGAAATATGAGATTAAGATAAACGAGCATACATGAGGTGGAAGAGAGAAGAAATAATAAAAGAATTAGTTATCATAAATATAAAGGACAACCATTGTCTTTGCTCTAAGACCTTAATATTTTGGATATTAGATGAACTGAATTGCATTGAATTAAACTGAAGTGAGGTCAACTGAATCGTATCAATTTGAGCAATTGAATCGAATTCAACTAATTGAACTGAAAGTGTGAGTGTAAACCAACTGAATTGAACTAAACTATATGGAATTGAACTGAACTTAAGTTAAAAAATACATAGCCTAAACTAGGGGTGTAATTGATGCGAGTCGAGTTCGACTTTGAGCTAGCTTAACTCGACTCGTTAGCATTTTGAGTTGAGTTCTTTCTAGTCGAGTTTTGATCGAGGTTTGGCCTAGTCGAGTTTTGGCCGAGTAAATCTCGAGTAGTTTGCAAGTATCTCGAGGTAAAAGCAACTGTAAGGTAGAAAATATGTCGAATTTAGGTATTTTACTATAGATGATTGAGTATTCAAGCTTGTCACGAGTTTTCAAGTGAACAATCAAGTTGCTTAACTCGACTTACTAATATCTCGAGTCGAACTTTGATCAAGTCTATTAAATAGCTTGCGAGTTATCTCAATTCATTTTCACCCCCTAGTCTAAATATTCCAAATGAGATTCAAATCCCAAATAATCTCTAAAATCTACCTCATCATAGTATTTACCAAAATAAGATAAGCTTTTTTTGATGGGTCCCTAAGAGGTGAGAAATGGCGGCATCAATCACAGGTAACGCATAAATCATAGGTCAAAATAACATGCACTAGACTCTAGAGTAGAATCGTAGCCAATAGACAATAGCCATTATTATTAATTTTCCATGTGCTATGCTAGCAACTACCTTCCTCTTATCAACTTTACCAAATCCTTTTAAGCATCAAATCCTTCATCATGTTCGTCCATCTTTTACTCTACAACTGAAAATTGTTTGTAGTCTTCTCATCATCTGCAACTCATCTCTTGTGCTCATCATTCTTCACTTTGCTTTGGCTCTCAACAAAATTAGCTAGAAAAGAGGTTGATGGATTGAGAGTCGAGAGACAATTTTTGTTTTTAACTCAAAACTAAAAGGTAAAAAAGTTTTTTCCCTAAAAAAAAATTGAAGCTGAAAAAGTTTCATCGTCATTTTACTTTTTGACGGTAGGGATTGAAAATTATATTATTTTTTATTTGGTACATACCTACGGGTACACAACCAATTGCATCGTTGGATTGGAATCTCTAATTTTTTTGGACTTGATCCCGACAATTCGATTTTGGACCTGTTGAACTGAAATCTGCATTTTTTTTAAAAAAAAAATCTTTTTATTTAGATTTATACATATTTATATAATAGATATATTAAAATTGATTAATTCTGACAAGAATAATATTAAAGTTAATAAAGAGTAGGTTTTTAGCTTTCAAACTTTATAACTTTGAATTTTTTTCAACCTCTACACTATTTATTTTACAAAAAAAAAAAAAAAAAAAAACATAAATTTCGGTCCAACCGGAATTTTCCGCCTTTGGACCGAAAACCAGGAATCTTGATTTTTGGCAGACCAGGGACCGGACCAAATTCTGAACCAAGTCTATACTTTGCAGACCGCTAAATACAGATTGAAGAAAACCAAACGAAAAATTCTCCAGGAGAATTAAAAATCTAGAGGCATAATCTAATAGTTTGGTGTGGACTGTGTGATCTTAAATCGTTATCGCGATGCAACTTTTCATAAGTGGATTCATCGAAACATCATAAATTGGAGAAGAAAATTATTGTGTTGATTAATTACGTCGATAAAGGATTGAAAGCCGTTGCAACTTACAGATTCACATAACAAAAAATCAATAGAATTTTGTCAAACAATAAAGAAAACATCATACCTATATCATCTGCATATTGCGATATGCTTCCTCGATTTTTTAATAAGTTAACAAAGAGAAAGTGAGGGAATATCAAGGAGCTTAGAGAAAAAGGATAGGTGTTAGCTCAAGTGGGTAGAGCGCTCCCCCTTGGCCCTTGAGGTTAGGGGTTCGATCCTTACTCCCAGCATTTATGCTGGGGTATTTCCTTAGCATGCTATGCATGCCTTACCAGCCAATGCGTTGGTGTTTCCTACAGGCTAGTAGCCTTGTAGAGGTTAGCCTTTGGGCTGACTTAATTTCCTAATAAAAAAAAGGAGCTTAGAAAGAGAAAGTTGGACTTATATAACCAATCAAATTTGAGTATTGGATAAAGTGACTAAGTGAAACAATTGAATGATGACAAAAATGTAATAAATGAGAAGTATCTTTTACCACTTTGAACTATGTGTCACTTGTGACATTTCATTAAGGGGGCGTTTGGTTGGGGGGTGTTAAGAAAGGGTAAGGGAAAGACCATTAATAAAACCCTTTTTTGTGGTTTGTTTCACCACTTTAATGAAACCCATTACCTATTTTTCCTATTAGGTTACCCCAAAGTCCTCTAAGTTGATTACCCCACCCCCCAAGGGTTTTGAAAACCCTTACCCCAACTCATTACCCTCCTCTCTCTCTCCTCTTGTGTACTGCTCAACTCAATTCAACAATTTGTTTCAATTATTCCCCTGTGACCACCGGCCGACCTGTGACCACCGCGCCGACCCCGACGACCCCATCAATTTCCCCCCTCTTCTCCGGCGAGTTCTGTATTTTCTCCGGCGACCAATGCATGATTTCTACTCAAAATTTTGATTTTTATTTTTTCCGACGAATGCAGTATAAAAAAATGCAGTAGTTATTCTATAAACAAATGCAGTAGATGCAGATTCAGTAGATGTAGATGAAAATTACGTATAAAGATGAATTTATTTTCCCTGTGACCACCGTATAAATAAATGCAATAGATGAAAATTTTGATTTCTATTTGTTTTTTTGTTTGATTGTTCTGTAATAGTGTAGATGAAGATTTATTAATGGCATCTAGTAAATATGATGTTTGTGATAAATCATGCAAACATTGGAGGTATTTTTGTGGGATTTGTGATGTTCACATACATGCTGGGTGTTTGTCAGACAAGAGTAAGACTAGTGATGATGAAGGTGGATTTGGTGAGGTTTTGGGTGAGATTGTTGTTGGTATTGCTGAAAGTCTTTGATATGAATGATTTAGAATGAAGTTTTCTTCTATGATCTTATTTGATGATTATGTCAAACACTAATGAGTCCTAGGAAGCAGAATGAATTGCACATTTATTTTGATTGAAAACTCATTGGGTTAATGTGAAAAACATGGAGATCAAGCCTACAATTCAGGATGCATTCCATATAGTCAATAAGATCGTGGAGACGAAGTTGCTCAATACAAATAGGAGATAATAAAAGGAAAATGTTTGATTATTTATTTAAACGTGTATGACTCTGGTGTTGTAGACAAGTATTTTGTTGTGGTTTTAGTTGGTATTAACATTGCTAAAAAATGGTGTTTTGAACTTTTCGTGAAATGAAGTGGCAAAGTAAACAAATTTGACCTTAAGCAAATTTCAAAATGGTACTGTTCAAATAGTATTTTGAACTTTATATTATAAAACAGGTTGAATGAGTACAATCATAGGTCAAAACAACTATAATATATTAAACTGTTGATTCCCTTTCTTAAAAAATCAAACAGTCACAAAGGGAATCAGGGAGTATACCATTCCCTTTCAGGGTTGGAACCAAACAGACAGACAAAATCAGGGTCATTCCTTTCCTTTCTCCTTGTAACCCATTCTGGATTCCTTTCCCTTACCCCTGTGCGAACCAAACGCCCCCTAAAAGGAAAACGTGTCACTTATTAAAAAATTGGAGAAAATATATATATTTATAAACTGTTTTTTTTTACCATATGCCGCTGACAAACCAGAAAATTCAACATATATCCCCAATGTTTAGATATTCACCATATACCTAGACTTTTTAAAAAAATGTACATGATACCCTTAATGACTAACGAAAGTTAACTACGTTAATCATTTAGGGTCATTATATTAATTAACCCTTTAATCATATAATTAACCCTAACTAATTAACTTTAATTAATCCTAATTATTTTAAAAAATATATTTTTGTAAATTCTTTTATGGGAAATTCTAGGTGGTGACCCTAAGTTTTGTAAAATTCTAGATGGTGGAAAAAAAAAGATTGATTCCACAATGTGACCTTACCGTGACAATTAACATCTTTTGACGTTAAGTAAAAAATAAATGAGGTTTTTCAACTTTTTTTATTTGATAAAAACTCATAAACCTACTATCTCTCCTACCTTCCCAGTATTATGAATTTATGATAAAAAAATATAACCTTTCAAACCCCTTCCTCTGCAAATCATGTAAAATTGCAACTTTCTTTTATTTTCAAACTCAATTGATTTCAAGAATCAAATAATAAATTCTGAATTGGACTCCATCATCACTGAAGAATTTACAACCCTTACAATTCGAAACCTAGGAGGCAAGAGACGTGCTACAAGTAATTGATTTTATTAATCAAAATCTTCAAGTATTCAGGTGAGTTATTATGTCTTACTCAAATTTTAACAATTCTTAGTCTTTATTTAAAATTAAGTGAATGTCATCTTACCTTATGTGCATACTGCCATTTTTTTTCCAAAGCTTTGTTAGATGGTTTTTTAATTAGGTTGTTGAATTTTTTTAATGTATTTCAGAATGGCTGAAAACATTGTATTGAAGTTCTTTTACATGGGTAATGAAGTTGATTTAATGATTGAGGATATCGATAAGGTTATGTGGATAGACATGATCATGGATTTTAAGGATGAATTTAGGAAGAGGAAATATGATATGCCTAGTTTTCCATGTTTCCATTACTGTTACAAGCAGGATAATCACTACATTGAATGTGACAAAGATTTGATGACCATGTTGGAAAGACTTGGCAACCAAAAGGTTATATATGTTTATGTAGGAACAGTTAGCAAGCCTCTTGACTGTGTTATTGCTGCTAGGAGGCTAAGTGAAACATTCAAACAGACGGATAATGTGTACTTTGGGAGGAGTCCACCAAAGAAAAACACACAAGAACTTTTTGGTGGTGTGGGGCATTGTTTACTACAATCTGTTGATCCAAAAACAATCTTTGAGACCTCAAGCCAAAGTAGAATAAGTATTGATTTTAGAGATGCTGCTTTAAACCATGCTGAAGTAGAATATTGGGTTGATGTCGTATCTGAACCAGTAAGAACAAGGGTAGAGAAGTTACCTTTTAGGAGAGATGTAACCAAGAAGTTACCTCATAACAATGATTTGATTCTTAAAACTAGTGCAACCACATCTTTCTCTAATGCACCATTACCTCTAAATCCAGTTGGTACTTCTAGTAATATGAAGCCAAATAAAATTGTTGGGCTTATGATGAAAATTCCTAGAACTACTGCAGCTAGAAAAGGCTTGATCGTCAAATCAAGAATCAATGAGGAACCTGAACTCATAACAAATGAGCAGTTTAATGAGGTTTTGCATCAAAACTCGAATGTTGATCAAGGAGGTGGTATCTCGAATAATGACGGTGTTGACAATGATGAGGAGGAGGGTGAATGTGATGCTGAATCTGCTTGTGTTCAAGAAGGCATTTTATTGATTAAAAAAAAAAGAAAAAAAACGGAGGGGATGTGTTTGATGATTCATCTCAATCTGACAAGGAAGGTGATGAGAATGAGAACTCTAATGACCATGATTATGTGGCTGCCGTCCACGATAACTTTGATCTATATGTTGATGATTGTTGGCAAGTTGATGATGATGATGATGAGACATATTTTAGCAAATTGTATAAAAATGAGGAGATGTACAATGAGGAGGAATTCGGAAAGATTGTTCTTAAACCTTGGATGATGTTTGATGACAAAAAACATTTCAAGAGTGTTTTAAAGGATTATTGCATCCAATGTAACTTTTGTATTGTTGTCAACAAATCTAGTCCTACTAGATTCACCGCAAACTGTAAAGACTTAAACTGTGGGTGGAGGATACACTCAAGTAGGCTACCAGATGGAAAGACTTGGGCCATAAAAAGTATCCAAAATTTTGAACATACTTGTAGAGGGCTTGACTGTAGAAATCCACTAGTTGATGCTAAATGGGCAGGAACTAAGCTAATGGAAGATATTAGGGCCAATATTAACATACCTGGTAAGACTCTTAATGATTTGCTTTTGAGTAGGTATGTGGTTCAGATGGCTACTAGTACCCTATATGTAATGAAGAATTGGGTACTCAAGGAGATAAATGGAGGTCATGATGAATCTTACAGTTTTTTGCCGAAGTATTGTGCAATGATGAAGCAAACTAATCCTTCAGCAGCTTTCTGCGCTTAGGTTCCACAATCTCATCCAGAACGACCTCTTACTTTTTCAAGCATTTTCATATCATTTAAGGGAGCACTAGATGGTTTGTTTGGAGGTTGTAGAAGTCTGATAGGAGTTGATGGGGCTCACTTAAAAGGGAACTTCGGAGGAGTTTTGTTGTCTGCAGTTGCTCTTGATGGCAATAATGAATTATTTCCATTTGCATGGGCAATTGTAAGTTGCGAGGATGGAGATTCATGGAAGTTCTTTGTATGGCATCTAAAAAATGTGCTGAAGTCAAGTGAGCGGGGAGATGATTGGTGTATAATTTCTAATAGGCAAAAGGTACATATTGCTACTCTGACTATCTATAATCTATTCTTATTACCTTGCAAATGTTCATATTTTATAATTAGCTAATGTGTTTCTATGCTTGATTAGG
This sequence comes from Beta vulgaris subsp. vulgaris, assembly GCF_026745355.1. Lineage (NCBI taxonomy): Eukaryota > Viridiplantae > Streptophyta > Magnoliopsida > Caryophyllales > Amaranthaceae > Beta > Beta vulgaris. The sequence goes on from NC_079208.1 coordinate 44,150,293, forward strand.
GGATTGATGTTGCGTTGATTGAATTATGGCCGGAGGCAGGCAGAAGATATTGCACTAAACATCTTCTGAAAAATTGGAAAATCCCTTTCCCCGGTCCTTTGATGTATTCACCATATTGGAGAGTTTGTAGTGCTACCTCATACTTCAGTTTTAAAAAGGCAATGGAGAAGATGCAAGAAGTTAACCCCATGGCTCTTATCTGGTTGTCGAAATCGGGAGACCAATAATGTAGGTGGTCAAGACATAAGTTTAATCCAAAGATTTGTTCAGATGTGAACAAAACCAACTTTGTAGAGAGCTTTAATGCCACCTTGGGTGATGATAGGTGTAGGCATGTACTAACACTGCTTGACGGTATAACTCAGACCAATGCCTTGATTGTTATATTGTAATATGTTAGGTTTTTATCTAACGACTTTATTTATGCAAAAATAATGATGTATAACAGGTATAAGAAGGATTTGTATGGTAAGAATGGCTACTAGGAGGCAAAATGCAAGAGATTGGAAAGATGATGATATATGCCCTAATATTGTGAAAAGGATACAAAAGTTGACACATGATTCAAGAACTTACAAAGCTTTCCTTTGTGATCAAGGTGAGTATGAACTGAGAGAAGGCAAATCGTTTCTCCCCGTTTCCCTAAACAACAGAACATGTGTTTGTGGTGCATGGCAAATCAGTGGGGTTCCATGCCGACATGCCATTAGGGCGATCATTGCTGACAATGGTGATCCACACAAATATACAAGTACTTGGTATTCTGTTGTAACATATAAGCAATCATATGGACATTGTATTAAATCTATACCTAATCAAGAGCAATGGCCAGAAATAGATATGCCAAACATTTTGCCACCACCAATGAAGAGAGCAGCAGGAAGGCCGGCAAGGAATAGAAGAAGAGAAGAAGGTGAGAAGGATAAGTGCAAGAGGTCGAAGACTGTACAATGTAGGAATTGCAAATCATTTGGGCACAATGCAAGGACTTGCAAAGGTGGATTAACTAGGAAAGAGAAAAAACAAGCCACCTCGAAACAAGCATCTGGTTCAGGAAGCAAGTCCCAACCACATATTATTGTTAGTGGAAGAACAATGAGGTCAATGACTGTACACCAAGCATCTACATCCCAACTTTCTCAAGGGTTGCAAAATCGCAAGAGGAACACCCCACAACAAGCATATAATGCTAGCAAGAAAAAACATAAGCCAAATTAAAGTCATGTATTGAAGCTCCTACATCTGAGCTTTTCTAATTAAGAATTTTTTGTTTATTTGGTTTGAGCTCAAATTATTGAATTATCTTTTTTTTTTGGGGAAAACCAATTTTTAATGGTAATTAATTTACAGAAGTATATGGACTGGTTTGGGAGATAATGTATTGCTACACATGTTTTTGGTATTTTATTTTGATTAGATTGCATTGGAATTACATTTTGTAAAAATAAAAGAGCTTCATAGAAATACAGCTATATGCAATAAAGGAGATGTTCCAAAATAACTTATTCATTCATATTAATAATTCAATACATATCTTTTGGAACCATTACATCACCATGAATATGACATAATATAGCCATTTTGACTCAAATTTCCAGCACTCCAAGTTTGAACTCAAATTTGGTATTCTATTCTCAATTCCTTCTTTGTTATTGTCAAAAAACCATTTCAACTTCTCATATGTGATGCCACCGCTTCACTTTTCTGTACATTGCATATCTTCTTCTCTGGGTTAGTCTATCTTCTTTTTATCTATCCTTTTTTTTTATTTCCTTTTTGTGTTGTTATTTTCAATTTTGATTCATCTGTTTCGTTTCTTTTAGTTGGGGGAGTTTTGGGGGAGATTTTGATGTGTTTGACTTTGGGAATTTCAATACCAGTCAATGAGATTGCTCATTTAACATTTAAAAGATGTTAATTGTCACAATAATTGTAATTCTAAAACCACAAGGTCACATTGTGGAATCAAACATTTTTTTTTTCCACCATCTGGAATTTTACAAAACTTAGGGTCACCACCTAGAATTTTCCCTTCTTTTATTCCCTACACCCAAACCACCACCACAACCACCCAACCACTTTCTCCCTCCTCCCTACCCCACTGGAAACACTTCCCCACTCCCTGCGACAACCATTAGCCTCACAACCCCCTCCTCTACCCACACCACCTGCCTCCCCCACCCCCAACGAGTACCCCGACCCCTACGTCCACTTCCTATCTCACCCGTGAAACCTCCTCATCCACCCCTTTGACCACCTCTCCACCCCTATTTCCGACGCCCTTCGACCATTCCCCACACAGAGCTACAAGCAACGGCGCGTTGCAACAATGCGCCACATTGATGGGTCTTTGTAAATATTATACCACAATTAACAAACAAATTGTATGTGTAGTTTCGAGGATTTCTAGGGCCTCCAATTTCGTCAATATCAACAGTGTAAACATCGCGGCATGCCTCGCCAGTTTCGCAATTCCTCATCCATTGACGACATCGTTTAGGGTTCTTACCTTCCTATCGTCTGATGGTTGAGGTGTTTGTGGTGGGGAGGACCATATGAGAGAGAAAGAGTTGTTGGAACCAAAACTTTCGAGTTTCGAGGGAGAGGAAGAGGGAAATTTTAGGATTAGGGGAGGGGAAGGGAGGGAGGGTGATGGTGACATTTGGCTGCTGATGTTTGGTGTTGGTGATGGTGTGTGGGATTCAAGGTCGCCGACGTGGTGTTGATGGTAGTGGTGTTAATGGTGTGTGGTGCTGACGGTGGAGCTGAGAGAATGAAGTTAATGGTGGTGGTAGAGGTGGGCACGGGTCGTCCCGGGACGGCCCATGTGCCAACCCCGCGTGTCTCGTGCCATAACGTACTGTGCCAAAACGGGCCAAGAAATGCTCGTGTCGTGCCGGGCTCGTGTCAAATTGCAAAATCTAAGGCCCATGCACGACCCGACCCACGTGCCATGTCGGGCCGGCTCGTGCCGTGCCATCGTGCCTTATACAAATTTTAAATATTATGAAATTTTAACCAAAACAAGTGTGCCAACTTGTAGGCCGGCCCGTCGTGCTCGTGTCGGGTTCGTGCCAAACTTTTAGAATGTTGTTCATGCATGGCCCACGGCCCACAACTCGTGCCGGCGTGCCGTGTCATGCTCATAGCGGGCTCGTGCTGGGCTGGGCTCAAATCGTGTCGTGCTGGCCTGGCCCATGCCCAGCTCTTGGTGGTGTTGATGGTAGAGGAGAGAGGTGAGGAATTTTTTTATTTTTTTAAAAGGTAAGGATTAATTAGATTAGTAGGGGGAAAGTCGTACATAATGGCAAACGACAAGTTAACGTCCGTTGGACGAAGGATAAATGGTGAACGTTTTCGAAAACTGAGAAGTATATGATGAATTAATATCTGAAACATTGGGGGGTTGTATGGTGAAATTTTCAATTTGCCGAGGATATAAGTTGAAAAAACCGATTATAAAATTTGGACTTATCACTAACAAGTGTTGCATGGTAACTCAATTATCTTGATGATGATTTTTATTCTTAATTATGAGGGTTCAACAAATTATTACGTTTTAAGGAAGTACTCCCTCTTGTTTTTCAAAACTACTCTCTATCTTTTTATGGTCGAATTTCGAAAAATTTGACTTGTAACTCTTACTAATTTATGTTAGAAGTTTGTAAGAGTTCAAAACAAACATTGTACAAAAGAGAGAAAACATAAGAGGAAAAAAGCCATTGTCTAAAATGGAATTAACAAAGTTATTTGGTGTTTGCAGTTTGGGTTGCCGCGGTTTGGGATATAACCCAACCCAAACCACAAATATACAATTTGACATTTTTCTAACCCGAACCACACCGTAATTTTTCCCAAACCAAACCAAATCGAACCGCGCGAAACAGTTTGGTTTGCGGTTTAACCATTTTTTTCCGCGACATTAATTTTGTAATCTAAGATTAATTTTTTTTTTGAAGTTGACTTATTTTATATTTCTACGATCATTGCAAAAAAAAAAAAAAAGAAGAAAGAAGGCTTGGAAATTCGAATATTAATACTGCAAGAATTTCTACATCTATTCACTTGGTGCTTCTGGTAAACTCAATCTAGAAGATGGGCAAATCTTAGAACAAACAATAAACATTAAGCCCAAATCTTACAACAAACAAAGGGAAAAAAAAGGCACGCAGGCCTGACCAACAGAACAACACACTACTGCCATGTGAGCAGGTTAGCAGCAAAACAACACTCTACTGCCATGAGAACAATAGCAGCAGAACAACAGCAACATACCAACAACAGCAACATAACAACATCAGCAGAACAACAACAAGTATTCAGTTTAGAAAGTGTCCAAATTCAGTCAATATCAACGAGAGAAGGTGCTAAACTAATCTTCGAGATATCTACACAAAAAGATAAGGATTGTAAATAAATAGTAAGATGAAAGAAACAAGTAACCATTAACTGAACCAGAGTCAAAAGGGGGCAAAAATCACACACCACTCTATAGTTTTCAATCTCCTCCATTTTCTCTTCAACATCAATGGGGGATGCTCCAAGCCAATCTTGACCACAGATGAGTGCTTCCACTATTTTAGGAGTTAATGAACTCCTAAATGGATCGAGAACTCGACCTCTAATGCTAAAAGCAATATAAGATGCGACGGTCAAAACAGGATTAGCTAAAACATCACGAGTTATGAGTTGAATAGTAGGAAATTGTGATGTATTGAGTTCCCACCATTTCAATATATCAAAATCATTGACATCTTCTACAATTTTCTCATCTAAATACTTTTCTATCTCTGATTTGGAATCCCCGTCCTCTTTGGTGGCTTTAAGTTTCTTATATCTAGCCCTTATAATTCCCTTGTTCTCTTTACTTGTTTCAACACCTACTGCACTAGAATAGGGAACCCCACTTTGAGTACAAGTTGGGCGATTAGCTCCTTGTGAGTCCCTATGACTATACTCATCAAAAATGTCCCTAAAAGCCTTTTTCACTCGAGTGCAAACAACTAAAGCTATGTCAGTTCATACGTTTGGCAGATCTCATACTCCACGCACTCTCATTTATATCGTGGATCAAGTACAACAGACAAAAATAACATCACATTAAATTTTGTAGGATCACCCTAATACTTATCACACTTTTCTTTCATTTAAGAGCCATATTTTTTAAATCTTCATTCGAGCTGTCACACCATTGCTTCAATAGACAATCAACATATGTAATCTCATGAAAATAAGTGCTAGAAGTAACATACAATGAACCTGATACACGTAAAGTCAAACCATAGAAAGCCTCCAGTAATATTATCAAGTTCTTCACATGATCCTAGTCCTCAAATACAAGTTTCCCTAACCCATTCCCATAACCATTGACATCCCAAAGATCATCATGATAATGATTGTCTTCACCATCATATCTTTCTAAGGTATTTATAAATTTTACCACTGTGTTCAACATAAAGTAAGTTGAGTTCCATTGAGTTGGAACATCAAGACACAACATGCTTTGAGTTTAAAAAAATGAAAAAAGTGTATAGAATGACTAAAAGGCAAAGTAAAGAATTTCTTCTATAAAAAATAGAACTATATCAAATGACCAAAAAGCTTGAAACGAGTTCGAGTTCGCGCTCAAATTCGAGTTTAGGTTTCGAGTTCGAGCTTGAAAATTTGAAACTCGCGAGTTTTCGAGTCGAGTCGAGTTTGAGTATGAGTTTTCGAGTTCGAGTCGAGTTTAATCAAACTCGAGTTCGACTCACATCATTGCCAACCCTAATCCCCACAAAAAAAATTTAGTGAGTATATCACCACAAAATGCCCTATTATCCTGATATATCCCTGCAAAAAACTCTTAACTGATCTTCCAATTTTTTTTTCCATGTTTGGCTCTCATATAAGAAGATACAAGTTTCACCTGAATGTAGTTTGTTTATTTATTGCATACTCAAAGTTTTATTTAGTCACACTTGTGAATATGTATGTAATACTTTGTATATTATAAAATTTGACCATTTTATAATTTATATTTGATGGAGGAAATCTCTATGGTATATATATATATATATATGATATTATGATTCTTTATTAAGTAATTTTGGTATTATTGATTGGTAGTATAATCAAGTAACTGTATTATTAATTTGAATGAAATCGACAACAACTTTTTGTTGTTGATTTCATTTTTTTTAATCTTCTTTTTGGTATTTAGCGACTACCGTAGTACTCGCTAATATATATATGTGTCAGAAATTTAGTCTCACTAGTAGAATAAATGCTCATTGATGTGGTTATTAAGTGGCCTATTGCGGCAGTATTGGTCGCGCAATAATAGGTAAGTAAACTATTGATGCGGTTTTTAACCGCAACAAGACGCTAGAAAACCGCAGTATTATATTTATTTTTTGGAAAAATTGACGACAGAGGTCTCAACTTTGGGTGATAATTTTTAAAAAGTATGAACTATTGATTAACCTGTGTAGGTCCCAACTTTAGGGGGTATTAACTTTTAGCGGGCCTTTGTGACTTGAAACTGGCTTAATATGTCATAACTTGTAAAACTTGGGTCACACCAGAAGGGTTAATTGATGGAGGGATGTAGGAACTAGGTGAGATTTTAAAAAAAATCGTCAGTTTTAAGTCATCGAGGCCTGCTAAAAGTTAAGACCCCCTAAAGTTGGGAAACTAGCGTTGTAATATTGCTGCGGTTTCTGAAAAAACCCGCAGCAATATCTTTATTTTTTATTATAAAATACAGCAGAATGTTACGATTTTCCCCAGAAATCGCAGCAATATAGGATTTTTTTTATGCACGTATGTTCCATCCAACCTCCTCATGCAGGAAGCAAGATGCAGCAGCTGCAACAAAATTTTCTGCATAAATTTAGGTGGAGCTCCGATTGTAAATTGGTTAAGCCCATAATTGAGAATTAACTTGTACAATATTATATGCAGCAACCAATATGCATATCCAAAATTCCTCCAACAACCAACATCTATCAAAAATTCATCCAACATCCAACATCTATCCAAAATTCATCTGACATCCATCATCCTCTAAGAACGAATTTTCCTCCAACATCCACCATCCGAATTCCATGTTCAATAAAGAATAAATATGATTCAATCCAACATAGATATCATGCAAATTCAACATATATATACATCATGAAGTCCAAGTCAATACGATAATGTTGGTTGGTATAAGTTGCACTAATTTATAAATAACATTAATTCACCAAAGTTAGATAGAGAAACAAAGAAAATTAACATCACCTACGCAATGCAATTATAAATAAAGTATCTTGCCCACTTATTTTTCACCTCATTGATTTGATCTTCCGTATAAGGAACGTGGGTAAAGGTACAAGAAACCTGAAAATAATTCACCAATGTTAGCCTCAAATAGTTACATATATAAAATATGAAATGAATTATAAGTAAACAAAAACTTACTTCATTGAAATCCTTCAAACTAGAATATAAAGTGATTACGTCAAAAGTGTTACGCATGACAAAATAATCGCACTCCGTGCCTCCTTGTTGTTGTGGGCACTTTATCAAAGTTTTAAGAAAATGAGGAAATTTATCGTATAATGAGAATAACATAGGCTTTTAATTGAATAAATTAAGTCTATTATACCTCAGCACACTTCCAAAGAAGCTTCTCCCGACGAACTGTGTTGCCGCTCAATCGAAACCTCCTAAAAGCACTACATAACACAATATCAAATGATTTACACTTTATTTGTTTTATGTTATAATTTCAATTCATTTAAAATATTATCAAACGGATCAACTTACACTATCGTAGGAGGTCTAATCTTTAACTTTCGCTCCTTGTGTAAGCTAGTGGAATCAAAGACATAATTTATCCCGAGCGTGGGACATATGACAAGGAGCATCCAATGACGGCTATTGCAAGATTGAATAACAATAATTACTGATAAATCACATGTCATGCCACAATTGATATTTGTAAAACTATTAAGATAGAATATTACTCTTGAAAGATTGGCGCGAAGATGATACTAGCACCAAGAACGACGGATCCAGTCAAAGCACAATGAATGTAACTCGTTACATTCTACAATGCATTCACATCCGCGGTACTATGCAGACACATCCAACAAAGAAGATCAATAGCATCCCCAAATCCATCCAAGTCAGACTGCGTTGCCCTAAAAAAAATAGACAAATGTAAATTTTATATGGAAAATACAACTGTCATACAATCAAATGTAAAAATAATCATAACTTTGATTATTTTTACCTCATGTACACTTGGATAATAGAAACATTAAGCATATCCCCTTTCAGGAACTAAGCAATATCCTCCTTGGTCAGATAAGCGGTGGCATCTCCTAAATAATGGAACAAGGAGCTCGGCAAGATAACAACAACAACATCATCGTCTGCGACGGCAAGGGCAAGCGTATCTGCTAACTCCCTACAATCTTCAGCGAGGGATTCCAAGAACGATAAATCATCGACAACTGGACTATAACGAGTAGCCAAACCGGCTGAAAGCTGCTGGCTAGAACATATAACAGCCTCCCCCCAAATCCCCTTTCTCTTTTTTAGGTGTTGGTGTAACCTAATAATTATTTTTGAGAACACGCATAACATTATGAAATTTTTAAATTTACTGCTATTATTTTTACAAAAATGGATAAGATTTAAACAATTACCTCATCACCTAACCTTTGCACTAAATTTTTTGGCCATTGCACCCACGTACCCAAAGCAGTAGTTGTAGTGTATGCAGGGACGGGGACAAGTAGTGGCAAATGACCATACTTTTCTACAAAACGATGAATTTTCACTCAAAGGTGAGCATTCATCATTCTAGACCCATGAACTATAGTGGTCTGATCAAAAGCATAAGAATGTGCATCTGCCAGTAGACAAGTCTTTTCACTAGTTGGATCTATCAAATAAAATTGACATGGAATCTCGTCCTAACAATAACGTAAAGTTCTAATTAATTATGTAAGATAATTATTTGTATAAAGCACATGTATATGTGATAATTATTTGTATAAAGCACATGTATATATGATAAATATATGTACCTTCAACTGAGGGGAGTGAGTGTCGGAAAATCCAGAAAGTGGAGTACGTAGCTAAGTGGGTTGTGAAGCAGATGGCCTAGCAGATGGTGAAGTAGTAGATGATGGAACAAATGGTGGTATAGGTGGCTGAGTGGGCTGTGAAGGAGATGACCTAGAAAATGGTGAAGCAAAAAATGGAGATGGCCTAATAGGTAGCTAAGTGGGATGTGAAAGCGTTGTATTCTGCATATATGTTGCAATGTGATTTCTCCACCTTTAAGTCATTTTTCGCATGAATGCTTCCTCTTGTTCCTGGCTCGAGCTCCAATAATGGTTCCTAGGAGGTGGACGACCAAAACCCTTCATATAGCCAACATTGACGCCTCTAATACCATAACGACGACTTGAATGATCTGGCTTCTCTCCAAGAGCCATAAAAAGGGCGTCTCTATTACGTACCAAAGTGAACTCACCCTTGGGTTGCTTCTCCTTGTACTCCAGCTGCCCAAAAAGTAAGTTATAAGTAATAATGTAGTTAGTGAAGAAAAACATATTCATATGTCAAACTAAAAGTTATAGTGATATACATACGTATTTGTCATCTGCAATCTTTGTTTCCTCAACTAGAATAAATCGTTGTTTAGTAACATGATCTTTCTTATGCATCGCGCACCACCAGTCATGACCCTGGTTAATATGAGAGGACACCGAGGAGGATGGTGTACTAGATGACGATCCAGAATCAAAACTAGGTGGACAGAAGACTTCCTGCTTCCACAACTATCTAGCATCCCCATAGTTCCTTTGACCTAAGTGGTGATGATGTGTGTTCTTTTTTGCACTCTCGAGCTCGTTTTCTCGCTTTTTCTGCAAAAAAATTAATAATATTAAGTTAGTAGAATATAATTTAAATTAATAAAATCAAGTTAATAATTAGAATATAAACTTACTATAGCCTCATCTGACGTCATAACCTCTTTGAAGGTAAGCCAATCCTCCATCTTGATGTGCTTTTATACATCTGGCGGAGTATCACCTATCTTCTCTTTCTTTGATATGACTCTGGTCATTTTGATCCAATCAGATACCAATTTGCTCTTAAAATCCCTCCATCTAGAGTTCACAGCAGACAAGTAGTGCTTCCTATAGCTTATCTTATCGGGAAGGTGAAACATATTATGTTTTCCATCATAAAAAAATAAATAAGCACGTTAGGTCATCATTAGTACAATAAATCCCAAAATTGTAAATGGTATAATTACAAAAATCATCAGTTTGGTATCTTACCATAGTGTATGTCCACATTAAATCCAACAGACAGGAGAAATGTTTCTTCATTTCCAATTAATGTTAAGCCTGCGTATAGAAAGACCGACCCAAATACCATACTTGGCTCGCCACAGACCTAATAGAACAAACAATTAGAAATCCAAACATTAAATTGTAAGCATGATAAATTATAACTATCTTACAATCAATAATTACCTGTTGGTCTTCCCAAATCATCAAACTGTAAGTTGCATCTTCTGTGTTGTGGAGATTCGTCTTGGGATCACCTGACTTCTTCCCCCTCCCTTGTGCACCATAATATGCACTGGTCTGACGATGATATAAGAAAAAAAATAACGAAACTATATTTGAGAACGAACAAATAAATTACATATTCAATATTCACGATAATTAAATAAGTGCGAAGCAGAGGGGGGTGGCTGATCAGATGTCACCTCAATGCCAATTAAAGCATTCCTACCAGCTTCTAGTTCAATCGTTTCCATCCAATCATCAAACGGATCTGCAACACGATCACTGTCCTCCCCCTGGTCAACCTCCTTTTTGGGTGAAATGGTGCATCCGAATCCGATGACTGATCGCTCAAATTGTCACTAGCCATATCTGTAGCATATATATAGAAACAACAAAAAGTGTTAACAAAATTTAAAACATTATATATTAACACATTATTGTAACGAAATCTATTATAAGTACATCAATTTATAATTCAAATTACTCATATAGAACATTTTTTACCTTTAATTTCGGTCAATAGCTAGCTCGATGACCGTTATACCTTCTTGGTGATCCATTTGCATGTAACTATTTTTCAGTATCAGACACTCATCATACCATCATTTGGACGTTTTCTTCAACCCTAAAACCTGAGCTATTTTTTATGCGCATTCTTAATGAAAGGAAGTTCGCCTGCTCATTCGGGGGAAAATGATGATAGGGCGGCCCGTGGATTAAGTTAAGGGGGGTATTATCAAACTTATCATATTCTTCTTTGTCGTCAACATCACCTACTCCTAAAATTTGCCTTTTACCATTAACAATTATGCACCACTAAGTGTCTGCAGGATCAGATACATAAAACACTTGTTTGCTTGTGATGCGAGGATAAAAGGTTTTTCCGTGTCACGCAGACGACTCATATCGACTAGAGTAAAACCGCACTCATCCGTTCGCAAACTACTTCTATTATCCGCCCACTTGCATTGAAAAATAGGCAAGTGAAGTCATAATAATCGAGATCCCATATTTCTTAAATGATCCCATAGTATGATTGTTCAGCATCAATAGGAGTTTTATCCTTTGCATTCGCATATGCCCTGGATGATGCAACCATTTAAACCCCACAATTCTGTACCACCTTTGATTTCTTGTCCTGACGTTCAGTATAAAAGGTATATCCATTGATATCATAACCCTCATACGATTTAAAACTATCATGTGGATCGTATGCCAACCACTTAATTGTATCAGGTACATGATGGTTGTTTGCGGATAATTCACCAAATACTTTATTGTGGAACTAGTCAATGAAAGACTTGTTATGATCATTCATCAATGCCCTCTCCCCTTTTGACGGGTTTTTGTGGTGCAGTTTACGTATATGTCTATCTAAGTATGGATTAACTTCAGTAACATGGTGCAACATGAAAAGATGAGCGTCATTTAACTCACTCAATGAAGGTGAAATATGTCGCATTTCGATCCCACCCTTGGCTTCTAACCTACCCTCGTGTCTGGACTTTGAAATACCTATCGTCACAACTTTAGCAAAATGAGAAGAACAATATCCTCCAACCTCTTCGGTAATTGTTCCTTGAATAATACTCGCCTATGATCTTGTCCGATTCTTCACTTTCTTTGTTGAAGAACCCATATGTCTCTCAAAAGGGTATGCGGCCATCTTAAAAACACAATGCCATACAATTTAATCTCCCTTAGCAAATGAAGGACTAAGTGAACCATAATGTCAAAAAAAGAAGGTTGAAAATACATCTCAATTTGACAAAGTGTGATCACCACCTCATTTTACAAAGCATCCAACTTCTTAGGGTCAAGTACCTTGTTGCATATGGTATTAAAAAATTAAAACAACCTCATAATAGCAAGCCTGACATGTTTTGGAAGAATCCCGTGTATTGCAATCGACAAAAACACTTGCATCATCACATGACAATCATGAGACTTCAACCCAATTAATTTCAGATCAGTCGTAGAAACAAGTCTTCTTTTGTTAGATGAGTATCTAGTGGGAACGTTAATATTGTATAAACACTCACAAAAGAATTGTTCCTCGTGCCTAGACAATGTATAACAAGCTGGAGGCAAATACGTTATTGTTACCTTTCCTTTCTTAGTTATTTCCTTAACCTTTTGCCATAAATTAGGCCGAATCTTCAATTTCTCCATATCTCTACGAACCTTCGGACCATCCTTAGTCTTTTCCGGCATACTCAGTAGGGTACCGATAATCACATCACAAACATTTTTTTCAATATGTATTACGTCGAGACAATGTCTAACTGGTAAGTATTTCCAATAAGGAAGTCTCCAGAATATATATTCTTTTTTCCAAATGACATTATCTTCTTCCGAAGGTTTAACCCCCTTACAAAATATTGTGCCCATTCCCTAAACACGATTATCAACTTCTTTTCTGGTTAATGGTCTAGGAGCTGGAGCATTTTCAACTAACCCGTTAAATGGTGCTTTTCTCTTTCGATATAGATGAGAAATATGTAGGAATTTCCTGTTAATGATATAGACATGTTTCCCACAATTTCGAAAATGTGTAGCCTCCATACCATTCTCACAAATGAGACATGCCTTTTTTCCTTTGACCTTATACCGAGATAAATTATCATAAGCAGGATAATCATTTATAGTACAAAGTAACATAGCACGAAGCTTGAAATCTTCATTAGAATACACATCAAACATCATAACATTTGAGATCTTCGATGAGAGGTGCAAGATAGATGTTTATATCATTTTCCGGCTGCTTAGGCCCAGAAATTAAGAGAGACAACACAATATATTTCCGCTTCATGCACAACCATGGAGGAAGATTGTATTTCACTAAAAGACTTGGCCAAGTACTATGTTGACTACTCAAAGTCCCGTAAGGGTTCATTCCGTACGTACACAATGCAAGTCTCAAGTTCTTAGGCTCCTAACCAAAATCTCTATACCGGGAATCTATAGCCTCCCATTGAGGAGAATCTACTGGATGCCTAAGCAGCTCATCTTTGTTTCTCTGATTAACATGTCATCTTAGGTTCTTTGCACCTTCTTTGATAGAAAAGAGCCTCTTGAACCTTACATAATTGAAAGATACCACAACCACTTTCGCAGAAGGACCCGTAATTCCCGGCCTAGGTTCAACCACATTTGACAATTTGTAGCGGGACTTACCACACCTTGGGCATTCATAAAGGTCCGCATACTCATTTCGATACAACAAGCAATCATTCGGACATGGATCAATCCGCTCATATTCTAAACTCAAAGTACACATTAATTTTTTGGCATAGTAGGTGGATTTTGGTAATAAATTACCCTGAGGAAACATATCTTGTAAAGCTTCTAAGAATTCTGTGAAGCCTACATCAGTCAAATTATGTTTCGTTATTATGTTGAAAAGAGTTGAACCCTACTCAACTAAGTGTATTTTGTACACCCTGGATAAAGGGGTTTCCCAACAGCTTCAGACAAACTGTCAAACACTCGTGGCTGCTCATTAAAATGGTCACGGTCCCCGGCCTTCCAAATATCACCTAATCGATCATCACCAAACTATTCATTCTTAGTGTCACTATTATCTTCGTGGTCATTTTCATCACCTACTACATCATCACCTAGTAAAGTATCACCTTGAATCCTAACATGATCTTCATTCACAACTTTATTCTCAACCCCAACATTCGACATATCAATCTCTAATGAGTTATTAGTGCCAACATCAACACTAACCCTATCATGAGTATATTTCCCTTCTCACCATGCCATAACCAAATATAATACGTAGGCCTAAATCCACGACGAATTATATGATCCCTTATGGTCTTAATATCATAATTCATATTGACATTGTAGCAATCAACACGTGGACAATAAATCTTATCCACGCAAGTAAGTTGTTGATGTTCTATAACACGTTTACAAAACTCATTCATACCTTGTACGAACTCCAACATATTCCGCTTTCCATACATCCAACTTCGATCCATTTCTAAAAACCCCCACACATACATACATACATACATAATAAAAAATTGTTATCAATTAAAAACTCACATAAATATAACACAACAAGCTAATATTCAATGCATGCTTCCATTGGATCTTTCTCACTCCAACCTAACCCATATCCTTAAACGTCCAATCCCCCTCGTGAATGCATGTATCATCTTTAATTCTAAGTAAAATTCGGCAACATTTTCCTTCAGTTCTCCAAGTACACGATGAAGATAATTGTTTATCTTATACGTGCCCGGAGAATAAATTAGGAAAATGACTAACCGTATTTCACTTAGAATCAAGAATCGACACGCATTTGCTACCTAAGTGAGATGTGACGTTTGAGAACACTCGCAAAACAGAGACTTTCAAGGCTTACTCCTAATGATTAAGTCTTGAACATGTATCTAGGCAATATAATGTACATAAAAACAATCGCATTCAAGCGATTTCAAGTCATCACCAAACAACAATCGCATTCAAGCGATTTCAAGTTATCACCAAACAAGTATCAAACTATTCCTTAGATTTCCATTCCCCTCCCATTGGTGAGTCTATCAATATAAAGGGATTGCATATCACTTGAAATAAAGTATTGCAAAAACATCACAAGAACTTAAGCAAAAACAATCCCGTATATCATTTTAGGGCATACAAAAACTTAAGCAAAATCATCACAAAATCAGTTTTTAATCCTTAAATCTTATAACTAATCATATATATACTTTATACTAAGCATTTTAAACTATTATTTAAGCCAAATTTTCCACTAAAACACTATTAATGAAGAAAACTATAAAAATAATTTTTTTTATAATAAACTAACCTAATATGACAAGGAGAGGGTGGCGGCGGCGGTGAAGTACAAAAGTGACAGTAACAACCAATTGGTGAAAGGAGGAGAGGAGTGAAAAACAAACCAACCAAGCAAGAAGCGGAGGAGAGGGGTGAAACCAAACCTTTCGACAGAAAATCCAAGCCTTTCGCCGAAAACCGTGAACAATATGGTGTGAGAGAGTGTGAGAGTAGAAAGAGAGAGAAACACTGAACAAAAAAAACCCGTGTTTTTTTAGATCTAGCGCAGACATATTGTTGCGGTTTCTGGCAAGAACCGCAATAATATATTAAAATAATATTTATTTTTTATATTATTTTAATATATTACTGCGGTTCTTGCCAGAAACTGCAGCAATATGTTTGGTCAAATAGTCAAACTTTTTTAAAAAATATCCCTTGAAACCATATTGTTGCGGTTTTAGGCCGAAATCTTAGCAATATGGTTATTTTATATTTTTCCTTTTCTTTTTACATGATATATCGCCGCGTATGGTAAAATCGTTGCAATATCACCGCAACAATAAGAAATTATTCTACTAGTGTCTCCACCTCCTAATTGGTCTTTTATCAGCAAGTCACTGCGTAGTCGCTAATTAGTCGCAAAACTAGAGACTAACCCAAAATCAATCGCCAAAATCATTTTGCGACTAGCCTTTTAGCGACTAACCATAAATTGGTCTCCCCGGCGGTCACTAACCCAGTTTAGCGACTGGTTTACCTATTTTAGCGACTGCTTAGGTCGGTCGCTAAATCTGGTTTTTCTTGTACTGCAAATCATGGAGGGATCCGTTTTGGACCTGGACATGTGGGATTCTCAGTCCTATTCTCCTGACTTGTCGGGTTCGGGGGAAATCTTGATCCAGCCTCTGAAAACATATCCAAATTTATGAGGATATGGTCCAAATTTGAGCAGTTGTCATCCCTAGTTGCACACTCCCCCCTCCCCGCTCTCCACTCCCCCCACAAAATCAAATGAGACATATTAAACAATAAAAATAAATTAATGTTTTACGAATCGAACCTATAACTCTCATTTGAAATACAAATGCTCTAACCAACTAATCTACAATATCATGTTAGTTTTTGTGCGAAAAAATTATTTATAAACAAATTATATATCTATTTGTAAAACAATTAAATAAAAATGTATGTATTAATACTCATTAAACTATTGCTAAAAATAGCAAATCCTACCTTTCAATATTCATAATAAAAATAACTATTCAAGATTTTGTAACCTCGGTAATTAACATTGATACACCATTAATTACACCGGCTATATTCTTACACATTAACCTAAATTTCAAAAATAAGATTGTATCAAATTCTTTGTAAACTATTGAAGCCGATGGTTATATTGATGAATTATTAATAGTATAATTTACTATGTACTCCCTCCTTCCCAAAATATAGTTCATATTTCTATTATGGGTGTCCCAAAATATAGTCATCATTTATATATTTAGTTCCACATTTTTTCGTAATTTGTCTAAAAAAACCGTGTCCACATCATTTATTTGCTTCTTGAAATTTGGTTTATGCTTTGTTTATTCAACCTATGTTACAGTTAATGCTCTTTCACCAATTATTCTCTATTCTCTCTCCTAAAATCATATTTTCTCATACAACATCTATTTAAACTAACAAAAGTCTTTACTATACCTCTTAAATTATACTTACCTTAATTCCCATGAAAAAATAGAATCGGAAACTATATTTTGAGACGGATGGAGTAGAAATTTTAACAGGAACTAGAAGATCATTTTCTGAGTATAATCCAATTGCCATAACATTTTTTCCCAATTTTTCTTAAGTATTTGATTTAAAACTTTAAGTTCACATTGATACCGATTGGGGACATTTTTCGAACCAACAACTAATTATCATTAATAACAACACTGATATTTGGAGAGCAGTTGATCATTTCTTTGCCAGGGGTTTCCTCCTTAAGGAATGGAATCTTACAAACATTTGTCTCATCCCGAAAATAGAGAGCCCTGAAGAAGCTAGCCAATATCGACCAATAAGCCTGTGCAACGTAATTTACAAAATCATATCGAAGATCATCTCAAACAGACTCAAGCCAATCTTGAATCTTATTGTCTCCCCATACCAGAATGCCTTTGTTCCAGGAAGAATTATGGCAGATAATTGCCTCACCGCTCATGAACTGGTCAATGTCATCAAGCAACGGAAAAAGGGTAAGCAATATCTAGCGGCGTTAAAAATCGACATGTTTAAGGCATATGACAAGGTAGGTTGGGACTTTCTCTACTGGTTATTATCGCAAATGGGCCGGGAGTGCCGGCAGTCTGTCGACACTGGATAATGTTTCTTATTCTATACTAATAAACGGGGAACCATCGAAGCGATTCAAGCCAACTTACGGACTCAGACAGGGAGATCCTCTATCTTCCTATCTCTTTATACTTGTAATGGACTTCTTATCTAGATTGCTAACGAAAGGGCTGGAAATAAAGTATTCCAGGGAATAAAGTTAAATAGATCTTGCCCGGAGGTGTCTCACCTGTTTTTTGCAGATGACTCTTTGATTTTCTTCAAGGCTATTGCGAAGAACTGAAGAAGCATCTGTCGCAATTCAGTCGATTATCAGGCGAAGTAATCAACTATCATAAATCCCATATTCTATTCAGCCCCAACACGCCTAATAGGTTCAAAAGGTTTATGAGAAGTATAGTGGGTACTCCCTCAGCGGAATCTCTTGGGAAGTATTTAGGGTGCAATATCGAAGTTGATGGTAAGAGCTCTCGGAAGTTCCAACCGCTGATAGAAAAAGTTGAACAAAGGATTTCAAGCTGGCATCATCTTTCTCTTTCACAAGCAGGCAGAGTTCTTCTAATCAATAGCATTCTATCCATGCTTAGCCTCAACATACTAAGTGTCTTCCTTATTCCAAAGGCTACAACAGACAAGTTAAACTCGATTTTTGCAAAATTCTTATGGAATGGGTCTAGAACTATGAAACCTATATATTGGAAGAGTATGGCTACCATCGAGCTTCCGAAGGGAGGAGGAGGGCTTGGCATTAGAAATGTCCATTTGTTTAATAAAGCGCTGCTTGCAAAGCAAGCGGTTCGGCTCCATGAAACAAGGCACTCCTTACTATCCCAACTCTACTGTGCTAAGTATAAAGCTTCCCCAGTAAATTTTGTATTACAGAGAGTTCGGATAGGCAAAGCCTCGTGGGGTTTCAGGGGTCTCTGCAGAGCAATTCAGGATTGTCAGGATGGCTTCACGAAATCGATAGGAGATGGAGCTAGCACTAGTATTCTAACAGAAAAATGGCTAAAAGGCGACCCGGTCAATCCCAAGCAAGGAATCAACCTGGAAGAGTTAGGCCTTCGTAATGTCAAGGACTTGATGAATCAAAACCAAAAATCATGGAACATACCTCTTGTAAGGGGGATATTCGACCAGGAAACAGCCACCAGAATCCTCACCACTCACATCCCAACGGAAAATATGCAAGATCGGTATAGATGGAGTGCGTCCAAATCTGGCACTTTCAAAGTCAAAGAAGTCTATACCCGCTACCCACTCCTCAAAGGGAACTTAAGTGCATCCCAGGATACCAGACAATTCTGGGCCTCAGATCTCAGACCCAAATGGAAAGTTCTTTATATGGAGAGTACTAACAAATGCTATCGCACAAACTCCAACCTAATAAAGAGAAACATTCTAGTGCAGGAATGATGCTACCTATGTCGATTGCATTTGGAAGATACAAGTCATTTGTTCCACGATTGCGAGTTCACGAAGCGCAATTGGACGTGCTCCTCACTAGGAATCCAACCTCAATCAGCCACATACATCCCGATTGGTGATTGGATAAGAAATTTCCTAAAGCTGTTCTGGAAAGAAGACGGAGTAAAATCGGAGATAGCACAAGAATTTATTCTCACACTCTGGTCTATTTGGATATTCAGGAACAACATCGTCTTTAGAAACCAGCATGAAAATCCCATAACTATCTATCAAAGAAAGGAGGCACTCCTGTGTGAATATGCTGGAAGCAAGAAGCTAAAGGAGGCAGACCTTCGAACCTCCCTGACAAAAACTAAAGATCAGACGAAAACTTTTCGACATTCAGATAATCTCCATTGTGATTCAGCTTGCATCATACTAGTGGATGGGGCCTAGAAAAAATACAAACAGCTTCACCCAAGAGCAAGAATAGGATGGGTGGTCAAAGCTAACGAGGTCATAATATTTGAGGGTAATGCCAAGATCATGGCGTCGACACCAATACAGGCAGAGGCCTATGCTTTATATCACGGTATGTGCGTGGCCTACACCAAAGGAGTTAGACAGGCTATTTTCAAATCAGACTGTCTCGAACTGGTCCGAGCAATATATAGCCAACAACACCCTTTCGAGATAGCCACTATCATCCATGATATTAAAGCCCTTAGAGATAAGTTCAGTTCATGTGAAATCGAAAAGGTAAATAGAATAGATGTAGATCCAGCTCATGTTCTTGCTAGAGCTGCTAGACAAGGTAACCTAAGGACTTAGTATGGTTATTATTGTTTGTGCTTGTCGCCAAAAAAAAAAAAAAAAAAAAAACATTGATGATCCCAAGTTATGACGATACAACCAACAAAATTAACTTTCAAAATACTAAGGGAAGGGCGACCAATTAGACATGAACTATTGTAAATCCGTGAGTTTCTAACCCTTGCTCTTTTTTTCATAATTTAACCAAATCTCACCTTTTCATATTTGTAGACTCTAGTGGAACAGTTTAACCACATGGTCCACAACTCCACATATCTAATCTCATGGACCATAATACTGTAACTCTTAAGATTCCACCAACTAGGCTGTAATTAGGAGTAGTAAGTAGTAACTAGTAATTACACATACGGGTACAAGTGTATTGAACTATAGTGGATTTTGCAAAATTCAAATCCAATTCAAAGTTTTTTAGACTTGAAAAACTGAGTTTGAGTTCGGTATAAATATTTTTTTGAGTCCAATCCAGTTCAATTCGATAATTTTTTCTTGAATCCCAATTCAGTCAAGTCTGATTATTATATTAAATTTTTCCCCCAATTTAAATTCAATGATTCACAACTTTTTCTCATAATTGAATTTTGAAAAATTAAACTCATTACATCAATTACATATAATAAGTCACATACATTTTTTATATTATAATAATTAATTGTATATTTATATATTTTTTTTTTGGATTGGACTGGAGGTTTTGGACTCCAAAGGATTGATTACAAATCCCGTCCGAAAATATTTGGACTCCAAAGATGTGAGTACAAATCCAGTCCGAAAATATATGGACTCCAAAGGCGTGAGTCCAAATCCAGTATGAAAATATTTGGACTCGAAAATTTGAGTCGAGTCCAGTCCTAAAAAAAACCCATTCCAGTCCAGTGCGACAAATTTGGGCCGATTTGGACTATGGAATTTTCGTAGTTGGCTTAGACCCCGTTCTTTTGGATTTATTTTCAGTTCAGTTCAGCTCAGTTAATTTAAATTTAATTCAGTTTAGTGTTTTCTTTCACTTTTTTCATTCAGTTTACCGCAGTTCAATTCAGTTTATCACAATTCAATTTAGTTAAGTTCAATAAAAGACTCCAACACTCAAAAAGTTACACAATGGTATCATTATAACCTGGTATTGATATCACATTGTTATCAGGATTGGTACCAAGCAACCTTACTTTGGTATCAAAATTTTCGGACAATGTACCAATCTAACCTAGCATTGGTACCAAACAACACGCGAGTGAAATTTCCAAGACTTACAATGACCAAATTACCCCCGTTTGAGTCCCCTAAGAAACTCAAACGGTTGGTTGCCAAGAAAAGCTTCCCCCCCTAATTACACATAGAAAGCAGCCAAAATTGGTAGTTATAGCAATGTAGCTACAACACAATACTTTTTCCATTGCCACTCATATCATCTTTTCCACTTTTTCCCTATCACTTCAGTGGTTCAGTTAGTTAGCCTCTCTACACTCTCATGCTTCCCCTGTCCCCTCTTCTTTCTCTCTCCATTCTCTCTCCTTTATTCACGCCCTCAATTCTCATTTCTCAACCATCTTCTAACTTTTCTCAATTGTCCAAAACATCATACCATAACTAAGTAGTAACATTCACAAACAAAAACCCTTCATTTCACCAATTTTTCAACTCTTGCTCTGTTTCCAGAACACTCTTCAAATCCATAAACAATGACAGAATTTTGTTTCCAGAGCACCAATTCCACCACCAAAAACAACAAAAACACCAAAAATAAGAACAAAAAATTCTCTATTTGCTCCTTTATTTTCTCTCATCCACTCTACTTCTCTTACTTGATCTTTTTTTCTCCTTACCTCTTGAAGCTCCTATCTTTTCTCTCTCCTCTGTTCTTCACCACTTCTCTTCTCTTTCTCTCTCTCCTCACTACTCTCATTCCACTCCGTTCCATCATAAACTCCAAAGAGGGTTTCTTTCTCACTGCTTACAACACTCTCTTGGAGAATTCGCACCCGATATCGGAAGACGAAGAGGGAAAACTGCAACAGGTTGAAGAGTTTGAAGTTTATAAGGCTGTCTTTGAAATACCCACAATTGAGGTGATAGCAGAAAACCCAGTTGACAATGAGACAATTCAAGAAAACCCAGTTGAGATTGAGAAGATTCAAGAGAACCCACTTGATTCTTTTGTGGAAAAAGTTATTATTCATCAAGTGGGTAGTACTAGTAAAGGAACAGGTGATGAGTGTGAAAATTTGACTATGGAGCAAAAAAAAGTGGACACAAAACCCAAGAAAAAAGAGTCAAATGTAACAAGAATCGAATCCAAGGCAAATGAGGTATATAATAAAACACCAAAAAGTGGAAATTTGAAGCTTAATAATGGTGAAAAGTTCAGTGAGGCATTTTCACAAACATTTGGTGGGCAACAAAATATGGGGAGTTTTGGGTCGATGAGGAAGGAGAAAGAGTGGAGAAGAACTTTGGCATGTAAGCTCTTTGAAGAGAGACATAATGGAAGCAATAATAATGTAAATGTTAATGGTGGAAAAAGTGAAGAAGGGATGGATTTGTTATGGGAAACTCATGAAACAGAGTCTTACAAAGTAAAGCCAAAAGAAGAAGAGAGTAAGAAGGGGAAGAGGAGAGAGAAAATTGAGGATTTAATGGTGGTAAATGATGATGAAGAGTATTATGATGATCATGGGAAATTTTGTTGTTTACAAGCTTTGAAATTGTCGGCTGGGAAGATGAATTTAAATATGGGTTCAAGAATTTCCAAGGCTTTCAAGGGGATTGGATTGTTGCAGAATCATGTTAAAAAGCAAGGGAAAAAAGGGTACAAATAATTTTTTATTTTATTTTTTTGATCTTTCTAATATTTTTTTTCTTATGTAATGTTGATTTTGGGTTGTAGTAAATAAATGTACTAATTATTAAGATTATTATGAAATTATCCTCTCCAAAAAAAATAAAAAAGTAAATATGTTTGTTCTTGTTAAAAAGGTATGTGCTTTAATCTTCTTCTCCCATTTCTGTCTTTTCATGGCTTTTGTCACTATGCATTTTGTCCCCCCTTTGCTTTGTCAAATGCAATCATAGACATTACACTAGGTAAAGTTATAATGAGAGCTGGGAAAAATTGATACGACACGATTATGACAAAAATGGGTTAGTGTGAAGTTTTTTGATATGTTTATATAAACGGATTGTTTGACCGTTTAATAAATGAGTAAGGTTAGTGTTGACATCGAAAAAATGGGTTACTGTCAAGTTTTTTTGGACACATTTGCATAAACGGGTCAATACATGTTTTACTGTTTAATAAATGAGATAGGTTAGTGCTGAGATTTTCAACACGAAACTGACACCACTTTACACGTTTAACTTTAACATATATGAAAGTTGAACACATTAGCCCCATTTAGGGTATTAGTAAGCAAAACATTAATAAATTGTTTTAAATTTGTAATATATTAGCAAGTTGTTAACTAAATAAACATGGATCTATAGATATTGGACACAAAAAATCAGATCATTGTTAACATTCTTTCAAGGATTTTGAGTAAATCCAATAGACTATCCATTAGACTATGGACACTTTTCATTCCGATTTTTTAGCATTTTGTACCTTTTTTTTTGTTTCGAAAAAAGAATTCGATTGTATGGAATGTGAGATGAGAGATTTTTTTTTTGAATTGCGTATTCAACTCAATTATGCAGTAATTAATACAGAATAAAGTGGGTAGCAGGAATTGAACATGCAGCGTTAGCTTGGAAGGCTAGGGGTTAGAGTCGACGTTCATTTTTTTTAACATCTCTAATTCAAAACCGAACATGAAACTTTGGTTTCATTCAGCTCCCTTATGGAAAACTAGAATTTTTTGCACGCGATGCGTGCTTGAATTTTTTTCGAAATAGAAACTCGATTTTCTTTGGCATAAGAGTCGAAATTTGAACATTAGACATACGAAGTATAATTGTTTTTAGTTGCAAAATTTGATTGGTTTAGTTTCTGTCACTTAAGTCTCTCACCATTCTTTTTTTTTTTTTTTTACTTTTGAAAGTTAAATTCTATAACAAAATAGAAATTTATTGAATTTATTTATGATTTCTAATATATAATTTTTTAGTTGATTTTTGAATTAAGTACAGTACTTCATAAATTGTAAAGAAAGTGGACACTTTGATTTCAAGTCAATTTTTTCATAGGTTGTAGTTTGTGAGTGATTGTTATAATTATATTTTTGGTATTTGTGTTTGATGCCCCTTTGATTTATAAGTAAATTTGTAATTTAGACTGGGAAAGGGGTAACATAGTCTCTTCATTCGGGGACATCATAGCTTCCCCCTTTCCTTATATAATAGAGATATGTTGTACTTTAATTCTTAAATGATATTTTACATAAACCTTTTTACCTTGATAATTAATCGTTAGTATATAATAGAAAAAGATAGGTCCAAATACATGTAAAAGTTTTATTATATATAGGAAACACTATAAAAAAAAAATTTCTTGTCTAACTTCTAACTGATTTCACTACAAATACACCTCTATTTTTTATCATGGCCCACCATTAATTGTGAATAATTCTTGAGAATAGTGATTTGTAAGTAAATTTTTGTAAATGTTTTTGTATGTATTGACGTTCTAGGTTAGTAGTTTTAGTTTGTATGTTAATTTCAATTAGTTTTAATAAAATTTTCTGATTATTTGAGTGATTTAATTTGCATGATTTTTATAGCGTGATTTTTTCAATTGTATGAGTGATTTGTAAAGTTTCTTTTTTTAAGTGATTTGTGAGTGAGTGTTGTAAATTAATTTTCAGTAGTTTTCTTTGAGTGCCGATTTTGATTTTGACATTCTTTTTGTAATTTAGAAAGGGAAGGGGGCAAAATAGGTGTTTCAAAAGAGGACACCATTACTCATCCCTTCCCTTATATAATAGAGATGGGAGAATTTTCATATCCTGATCTAAGGTGGGAATGAAAATACAAAAGACAATTTAATCCATAACATCTATGTCAGCTTTTTGCATGAATGCATTCAATTCAAAACAACTTACTCTAGATGATCTCGGTAGAAGAGGTGTTTCTAACAATCTTTCTAGTTACTTCATTCTCTATTTCTTTTTGAGAGAATCCTAAGGAAAAGTATTTTGTTTCCACCGAGGTAAAACAAACAAAAAAATATGTTGATTGAAGCCTCTAGTAAACTAAAGTCATCATTTAATAGCTATTTTTATTTTTTTCCTTCTCTCTATCAACACAAAATAGAAGATTTAGGGGGCGTTTGGTTAGAAGAGGGGAAAGGGAAAGGAATCAAGTAAGGGTTAGGAGGGGAAAGGAATCAAAAACCCCCAACTAAAAGACATGTTTGGTAGTAAAAAGTAAAAACAAGGGAAAGGATTTAAAAAAGCCCCCTCTCCTCTCTTCTTCTTCTGGTAATCAACTATCCTCTCCGGCACTCACTCCTTTTCACCGGTTAATCTCTACGTCGCCTCCCCCTCTCTCTTCGGCAATGAAGTCGGCAATTGGTGTGGTCGGGGGTGAAACTTGGGTTATTTTTCGTGGGTCTGGGTTGGTTGTCGGGGGTTGGGGTGCATCGTCGATGGGCTAGGGTGGGAAATCGGCAGTCTGGGGTGGGTTTCTGGTGGGATGGGGTTGGTTTCGAGGGGTTATGGGTGATTTTTTATGGGTAGCGGGTGGTTTTTGGGGAGGGGAAAGGTGGTTTTCGAGCAACTTGGGGTGGGGGTGCGTGGGCGGTGGGCGCTGGGCGAATTTGGTGGTCTGGTTTCGGGGGTAGGTGGGCTTGTGTTGGTGGTTGTTGTGGGTGTTGGAGGTGGTTTGGTGGTTGTTGTGGGTGTTGGAGGTGGTTTGGTGGTTATTGTGGTGGTGGTTGTGGTTAGAGCGGTGGTGGAGGTGGGTGCGGTGGTGGAGGTGGGTGTGGTGGCGTGCGGTGGTTGTGGTGGCGTGCGGTGACAGAAGAGGGGTGGTGGAAGACTGGAGGTGGTTGTTGATAGGTTGGATGGTCAAAGGTGATGGTCAAGGGTTATCCATTCCTCATTTCTAAGTGGAGGGGGTAGTGGGGAATCAAAGTAGAGGGATTTGGGGTAATGGAGGGGAAAAGAGCGGAAAGAAAACTCCCAATCCAAACAAATTTTAAGGGAATGGAATCAACTAATTCCCTTTCCCTTTCTTTTAACCCCTAACCAAACACCCACTTAGTTATGATTAGAAAACTTTTTTTTCTATCCCCTATCCATGGATCTCTTATTTATACTCATTCAATTGAAGGTATTGATCCAATCCAATAAAATTTTATATTTCGTAATTTCGTAATCCAAAATTGAAACTTGTAATTGAGTTTTGGATACAAATCACGAGAATGTATACTTTTTTCATTGACAAGGATTAATTTCTTTTAAAAAATAAAGTTTTTGATC
This sequence comes from Beta vulgaris subsp. vulgaris, assembly GCF_026745355.1. Taxonomy (NCBI): domain Eukaryota; kingdom Viridiplantae; phylum Streptophyta; class Magnoliopsida; order Caryophyllales; family Amaranthaceae; genus Beta; species Beta vulgaris. The sequence continues at coordinate 44,176,649 of NC_079208.1, forward strand.
GGAACAAATGGATCGACACAGGTAGTGTCTAACCAAGTTAAATGTTGCATACTCGCATAAGAAAAATAAGACTGGTCACCTAACCTGTGGATTTTTTTCATGTAAAAAATACACGATGTACCATATTCTGCTGTTTTGTTTGAACTTTGAAGCTTATGCAACGTTCTATCTATCGTTGAGCTATGGTACCAAGATTTATAAGTTCAAGTAGCTTGTCTACATTCGGTTTTCGCGCTACTAGTATGTAGTACACTAGTTTACATAATCACGAACTAGATTTTGCTGCTTGAAGCTTATGCAACATTCCATCTATAGTTGAGCAGGAGCTATGGTACCAAGATTAATACTAAGTTTAAGTAGCGTGATCTAGACTCGGTTTTTGCGCTACTAGTCTGTAGTACAAATTTTCATAACCACGGACTGAAAATGTGATAAACATAAATCTTGCTATTTATTTAGAAACTTGATAAATTGGTATGAACTATTAACTCACAAGATATAAGAGTATGAACTATTAACTATTAACTAGACTTAAAAATAGAAATATAAAATAAGGCCCATTAGATGAGCATAGCTGGTACAGCTTGCTTATTTATTCTTATCTAACAGAAGCCAAAAACTTAAAACTACTTCTACAAAAGAAAAAATCTCGAAGTTGATTTTCAGTTTCCTTGTTTAACCAAATCTTGTGCTTGAGAAAGACTTGGGAGAGCAGGAATGGCACCCTTCTGGGTTGTGCAAATCGCTCCACAGGCGTTCGACAATGTCAGTGCTTCCTTTAGCTTGTTTTCATCCTGTTTGTTAATTTGTAAAAAATAGATTTGAAATAAGCCATAAGGTGATAATGGTGATAATGGGAAATTAGGAAAAAGCATAGTAGAAAGTATTAATGTACCTGCAAGATTGAAGGATCTTTAGCAAGGGAATATAGGAAAGAGCCCACAAATGCATCTCCAGCCCCTGTTGTGTCAATTGCCTTTACAGAAAAGCCTTTCACTGATCCTTTGAAATCCTGTAATTTATGCGAATTTAGATTGAAAAAATTAGTTCAAAAACTTTAAGCATTGATTGATTTGTCTTAAAATTAGAGTGTAGTTGTGGAAAGTTGTGAACCTTGGTGAAGTATCTGCAGCCCTTTTCTCCGTCAGTGACTAGGAGGAGTTTAAGACCGTCGAACCACAAGGTCTTGATCACTTCTTCCTTGGTTGCATCTCCTTGTGTTAAAAATTCTACCTCATCATCACTCACCTAACCCAAACAATTACAATAAATCAATCACAACATCATAAAATTTACACATAATTTTGATCAATGGCAGATCTTCATTTGGGGGAAGCCTAGGCCTGGCCCCCCGTAGGTTTTTTTTTTTTAAAAAAAAATTAAGCCTTGTAGTTTAGAGTCCAAAACTCATCATACAAAAAGTAAGTTACACGACATTATAATATGTTATTGTAGAAAAATTTTAGCCCCTATAGCAAATCTTTCAAGATCCGCCACTGATTCGAGCGAATAAGTAAGACATACCTTAATGATATCAGCTTGGTTCCAAATGCTCTTGATACCCTCCCTAGCAGCCTCAGGGGAAGACCACAGAGGTAATCTCACATTAGGGTCATAAGAGAGGGTAACCCCGGCTTCCTTGGCGGCTTTCATGGCTGCAATGTGAGCTGATCTGCATGGCTCAGTGATCAAGCTGATCGAGCCATAATGGAATACCTTGGCTTGCTTGATTAGGTCTAGATTAAGCTCTGATGTTTGTAGGAGCATATCAGCACTAGGGTTCCTGTAGAACATGAATTCTCTTTCACCGTTCTTCTTCAATGTCACAAAGGCTAAGGCTGTCCTTGCCTCTTTGTCGAAACACACGCCTTCGGTGTTAACACCGTTCTTCTTGATTATGTCTACGAGCATCTTCCCGAACTCATCATCCCCAACCTAAAACACACGTAAAGAACAAGGCCAAAACATGTTCATGGTACGTAGACAATTTTGAAACACAATCAAATATCACTAAGGGTCTGTTCGGTATCACGGCCACTTTTCAGTTTTTGGTTTTTATGATATTAGAATCATATGATATAAGTAGCATTTTTCAAAACTAACAACTAAAAACTAGAAACTACGGGGCCGTTCGTTATCGTTTTTTGTTTTCAGTTTTGAGTTTTTTTTTTGAAAACTAAAAACCAAAAACAGGAAACCAGAAAAAGTAGTTTTTACTTTTTAGTTATCAATTTTCAAAATCATCATCTTCCCAATAAATTTAACTAATTATTTATTCATGATCGGACATATATCATATGACTTTGGAAATCAAAAAAACAAAAAACAGAAAGCCACACGAGCCTTATTTTTCTAGTTTTCATATTATGGTTTTTGGTTTTAAAAAAAACTAAAAATTGAAAACAAAAAACGATAACGAACCTAAGCAATTGTAAAACACAAATATGAGAGTATGACCTATATTCATATCATTAGGATGGGCATGGAAGATGTATAATTATTTGCGGGCAATCATGATGGATCAACATTCACGTAGGCTATTTTTGTTCTATTAAAAAAGAACTAGTTTTTATAAAAATAAGTTTACCAAGTTATTATTATGATCAAAGAGACCATCTTTTTCTTAATATATAGCAAATTTTATACCATATAACCTTGTGTTTTATATAAAAATAATAAAGATCGTAGATGTTACCTTTCCAATGAAGGCGGATGTGCCACCAAGCTTGGTGATGGCACAGGCAACATTGGCAGGTGCACCACCGGGAGCTTTGACAAAACCGCGAGATTCAGCCAATGAAACACCAGCCTCATCTGGGACGAAATCAATCAGCATCTCTCCAAAAGAGACTATTGATACTTTTGCCATCTCTATAATTATGAATTAGATTATGAGATATAATTATGAAAGTTAATCAGTAAGGAGGAGAAAAAGAGAGATGTTTGTTTCACGAGAGAAATTTAGGGTGATCAATTATGATTACATGGTTGTGTATTTATACTCCTTAGTCCTTAATCACTGGTTGATTGGTATTCCGATTTCGATTCCAATAAGCAAATCTTTGTTATCATGGTTAATTATCTTATCTGTAATATATTTATCCTTAATTGGATAAGATAATATTATTCATCCATATTTTTACCCATTATTGGATTATTTCTTCTATATATTATAGGATTTCTTTTTCAAATTAATCCAACGGCTTATTTTGTTTTGTTATCTTGAAGTATGATAATAATTATTAAATAGATTTACTAGGAGTCATGATATTATCCTACTTATTAAGGTATTGGGATTGATTTTGCTGATGGTATAATGTGTCACAAATCCATTTATAAATAGGAGTTATTATGTTCATCCACATCTTATACATCTATACTAATATATTAAAAGGCGTGTATAACACGGGAACGGTGCCACGTGGCGCTCTCCCTAAGGAGTTTTAATTCATGTAATCCATATACAATAAAAAAAAATTAGAAATTGCATAGTATAGGTTTTGATCCCGTGACCTCAAGTTCATGTGCTAAAGTTTTAACCACTAGACCAAGTTGTATTTAGTGTTATCATATCAAAATACAATATTAATAAATGAATTTTTTTCTTACCCGGGGCATAGCCCGGGCCTAATAACTAGTTATCGGATTAAAAATCGTGTTTATTTTATTTAAGTTGATAAACCAAAAGTTGGATGTTATCCATTACCGTTAATGTTATGGAGAAATATAATTATTACACTCAGAAGATATTGTATCAAAAGTTATTTCCATAGCAGTTAACGATGAAAAGTAAGGGAATTCGGATAATTGTTTTTCTTGTTCCTTACAATAACAATTAGAATATCATTACTGATCAGTGTACTCCTTCTAGCTAGGGGCGAAAGTTATTCAAAAAAAAAATTAAAATTCAATCCAATTCAAACCAAATTAATAATTCGAATTGAACTTGAACTATGTTTGGATTGGATTTGGATTGAGTTTTTCTTAAAAAAATCGGATTGGTTTAGATTTGAGGGTGATAGGATCCAAAAATCTAGAATAACCGAATAGCAAATATGATAAGAGTTTTAGGGTTTAATTTGTGTTGTTGCTTTCATTGACTTTGCCTTCAATATATATGAGCTACAGGAAGTTACGCTGCATAGCAGCTTACAAGTATGGAAATACATCAATGAGATACATATTGCCTAAATGTGAAACATGTTGCCTAATATAGCTCAATACCCCCCCCCCTCAAGTTGGAGCATGGGGATCATGAATGCCCAACTTGGGAAGAAGTGATTCAAACTGGATCGCTCCAAGAGCCTTACTGAAGATATCGGCAAGCTGCTCGGTGGTAGGCACATAGGATGGAGCAATGAGACCATCAGTAATAGCATCACGGACAAAGTGACAGTCAACCTCTATATGTTTTGTGCGCTCATGAAAAACAGGATTCTTAGCAATATGAAGAGCAGATTGACTGTCGCAAAATAGGCGAATGGCAGTAGGGTGATGCACACCTAAACTCAATAAGAGACCTTTCAACCACTTCAGTTCACAGGTAATAGCCGCCATGGAGCGATATTCAGCTTCAGCCGAAGATCGAGACACAGTGGCCTGTTTCTTGGTCTTCCAAGCAATGGGAGAAGCACCAAGAAAAACAAGCCAACCAGTGATGGAGCGCCGTGTAAGGGGGCATGCTGCCCAATCAGAGTCACACCATCCTGCTAAAGTCAAGTCACTATCTGCCCGCAAGAGAATACCCTGACCAGGAGTACCCTTTAAATATCGAACAACACGTAAAGCGGCTTCCCAATGGTCAATGCGAGGAGCCTGCATAAACTGAGATAAGATATGCACAGAATAGGCCAAGTCCGGACGAGTAACTGAGAGATATATAAGACGACCAACAAGGCGTCGATACGACTCAGGATCATCAAGGAAAGCACTCGTAGCAAGAGCAAGCTTATGATTTTGCTCAATCGGAAAACCCGCAGGCTTGGAGCCGAGGAGACCAGCTTCGGAAATAATATCTAAGGTGTACTTTCGCTAACAAAGAAACAAGCCCGATGAACTACGAGCCACCTCAATGCCAAGAAAGTATTTGAGTGGACCCAAGTCTTTCATCTTGAAACAATCACAGAGATAAGCCTTGAAAGCCTTCAAAGCAGCGGAATCGTTCCCAGCAATAATAAGATCGTCCACATACACTAACACATTGATCTGAGTAGAGCTCTGAGTGAAGGTAAACAAAGAATAGTCAGAGTAGGATTGTAAAAAACCATACCCTTTCAGAGCAGCAACAAGCTTGGCGAACCAGCACCGGGGAGCTTGTTTGAGGCCATAAAGAGATTTGCGGAGACGACAAACCATATTAGGTTGAGAAGACTCAAAACCTGGTGGAAGCTTCATATACACCTCTTCCTCTAAATCACCATGAAGGAAGGCATTATGAACATCCATCTGATGAAGCTCCCAATTTTTAGCAGCAGCTATAGCAAGAAAAGCACGAACTGTAACCATTTTAGCTACGGGAGCGAAGGTTTCGGTGTAATCAATGCCTTCCTTTTGGTGATTGCCAAGAACCACCAACCGAGATTTCTGACGATCCAGATTACCAGCTGAGTCAAATTTATTGCGGTAAACCCACTGACTGCCAAGAGCACGCTTGCCCGAAGGTAAGGGCACCATAATCCATGTACCATTCTCCTCTAAGGCACGAATCTCATCATGCATAGATTTGCGCCAACCTGCATCCTGCATAGCCTCTTTAAAAGATTTGGGCTCTGTAATGGAGGTAAGAGCAGCAATAAACTTTCGATATTTCACAGAAAAACTTTGACAATTAATGTAATGTGCTATAGGATAAGGCTTATCGGAGGAATGCAGTGGAGCGGAAGAAGGAGAAGATGGACTCTCTACTTGAACAACATTAGTAACATAATCGCGCAGAAGAACCGAGGGAGTCTTGGTACGGAGTCCACGGCCCAAATCAGGAGGGGCAGCATTCGGCCCAGTAGAAGTAGTGAGAGAACGAGATGCAATGAAGGCATCCAATTCGGTAGAAATAGCGCGAGGCCCAGCAGAATCATGGGGCGCGCGCTGTGATTATCCAAGGAGGCAGTAGGCCCTATGGCATCATCAGGAGGCCCAGTAGGAGAAGATGGGTTAGGGGGAGAAGAATGAGTGGGCTGGGCCGAAGAATGAGTGGGCTGGGCCGAAGAATGAAGAAGAGGAGCAGGAGAGGAATCCGGTAGTTTGGAGGAGAGTGTAGGGAAATTCGAAAGGGAATGAGGGACGTGAGGTCCAGCAGGGGTAGGATGGGCTAGATTATGGGCTGGAGAATCAGTAGGAGCGCACGAAGTAGTAGTGGATGTAGGGGATGAGGGATTTGAGTTGGACAAGAGAGGAGTAGAAGAGGGAAAAATAGAAGGGTCATAATCTGCAAAATCATAGTGAATGTCATCTGTGTGGGAAACAATGGTGTATGGGTCTATATTTGCAGCCTCGAGATCACAAAAAGGGAATGTTTCCTCGAAAAATTTCACATCACGTGAGACAAAAAATTCTTGACTATCCAAATCAAAGAGTTTCCAACCTTTCTTGCCAAGAGGGTAACCAACAAACATACATTTTCAACTCCGACTAGCAAATTTATCCCCTTTTGAGCGATGATTATATGCAAAACATAGAGAACCAAAGACTTTAATAGCATCATAAGAAGGAGGATGACCAAACAAGAGTTCATAGGGGGTTTTGTTGTGAAGCAAGGGAGTAGGAGTGCGGTTAATAAGATGAGCGGCAGTAAGAACACTCTCTCCCCAAAAATAAATATGGAGATTGGCATGAAATCTTAAGGCCCTACCCACATTCAAAATATGTCGATGCTTACGCTCAACCCGCCCATTTTGTTGAGGAGTGTTGACACAATAGCAAGAGGTTTGGAAAAGAATGCTAGTAGCAGTGAAATAGTCATGAAGACAATTAAATTCAGTGCCATTATCACTTTGCACAATTTTAATAGTTTGAGAGAACTGACGATCAATCAAGGCAACAAAAGCCATAAACATCCGAAAAACCTCAGTTTTATCAACTAATAAATAGACCCAAACAACTCTAGAGAAATCATCCACCAATGTCAAAAAATAACGTGCACCACAAGAAGATACATGTTTATAAGGTCCCCACAAATCACAATGCACCTTTTCAAAAATACGACTAGCCTTATTGTCACTAATAGGAAAGTGAGTGCGAGGATGTTTAGCACGAAAACACACCTCACAACCTTTATTCAAACTACCCTGTAAATGATAAACTGGAGGAAGTAATTTCACTATCTTCTCGGAAGGATGACCCATGCGATGATGCCACAGAACCAAGGATGAGGGAGCCGTGTCAACAGAAACATGGTGCACAGAAGTCTCTCTGCCAAAGTAGTAGAGTCCATGCCGCCTAACAGTCGTTCCAATCAGATTCCTCAACGGGTCCTGTATAACACAAACATCAGCATTGAATTGAACAGAACAATTCAGAGTCGCAGTTAATTGAGAAACAAAAAGTAAATTGCAATATAAGTTAGGCACAAAGAGGACATGAGTGAGAGTAAGATGAGCAGAGAGACGAACAGAACCCTCTTGCTTAGCCATAACAACAGCACCATTCGGAAGGCCAACGGGACAATCATTAATATAAATAAGATCAAATAACAGAGAAGCATCACCAGTAACATGATTAGATGCACCTGTGTCAACTATCCAGTCAGTTGTAGTGAACATACCGTGCAAGCGATCGTCTGAAATTTTAGGATTACCAAGAAGGCCCGCTAGTGCCTTCCATTGATCGGCAGTAAAGAGCGTAGAAGGGGTCCCAACAGCCCCGACGACGGCACTAGGAGCAGCAGCTACAGAATTCGAAGTTGCTGCCATGTTGGCGCGAACCCCAGGACGGCTGCCCCCGCCACGCCCAGCAGGTGGTTTGCTAGGCCCGCGACCACCAGTGGACTGCACACGGTCTTCCCACCATGCGGGGTAGCCGTGGATCTCAAAATATGTGGACTGCTCATGTCCAGACTTCTTGCAGTGGGTGCAATGTAAATGACTTTTATCTTCCCGCACCCGAGGTCGAGATGATTGAGAAGAAGACCCACTGCCACGAGGATCAGTACGCACGGCAAAACTCACTACATCAGAATTTTCGGTGATCACAGATTTAGCCAAGCGAACCCTTTCAGTTTGAACAACCAACTGATAGGCTCGATCAAGTGTAGGTAATGGATCTTGAGAAAGAATGTTTGTGCGTACCGTGCCATAATAATCCAGATCAAGTCCCATTAAAAACTCATGAAGTTTATTAATATTACGACGATCTTCATGTAGTTGAGCAGCATTACACATTGAACAACAATCACAAGAAATAATAGGTTCATGATTATCAAGTTCCTCCCACAAAACATTCAACTTGCCATAATAACTAGCAACAGTCATGGTTTTAGATTGCTCACAGCGAGCCAGAGACATTTTTAGTTGTTGAATCCTAGGTCCATTAGCCATAGCGAAACGGGATTTTAATGAGTCCCATAGGCGTTTTGCATCCCGGTATTTAGAAAGCGTACCTTTAACTTCGGGAGAAATCGTATTCATAATCCATGATATGAGCATAGCTTGTATAGTGCTCCAATCTGCCTTGGTACAAGGAGGTGTAGGAGTTGTAATGGTGCCATTGAGAAAAACGAATTTGCGTCGGGCTTCGAGAGCCATCTGAACATCCGACGCCCCAATGATCATAATTATCGCCAGTGAGTTTGGTGGGGGTGATAAAATCACCGGGACGGTCCTGAGGACCGAGAAAGAAAGGAGATGAGGGAAGAAGAGGAAGCGGTTGTGGCGGAGGAGTCAAGTCCTCCTTGGACGGAGTAGCTCCGGTCATGATGGTTAGTGTATGAGGCGAAATAGGCCTGATACCATGATAAGAGTTTTAGGGTTTAATTTGTGTTGTTGCTTTCATTGACTTTGCCTTCAATATATATGAGCTACAGGAAGTTACGCTGCATAGCAGCTTACAAGTATGGAAATACATCAATGAGATACATATTGCCTAAATGTGAAACATGTTGCCTAATATAGCTCAATAAAATAAAGCCATGTATAATATATTTGTATATTTGAAATTAGTTTTGAAGCCTATGCGTTGCATGGGTTCTTGTTTATATTATTTTTTTTGCAAATTTTTTGTTAACATTGTTGATTTTGTGTTGCTGTAAAATGAATTTTTTCAACACCATTTTATTTACATACTTCCTCTGTTCTTTTTCTACTGCAATCATCACCACTTTGGATAGTTTTATCTATTTGGACCACTCCACTTTCAGTAAAAAACAATTACAATTGACAATATTGCCTTTACGTTATGTTAATAAAATCATCATTAATTACTCATCAAATTGCCTCATAAAGTTGCGTTTACTAAGGATTTACTTATCCCCTGCACTTGTTAATTAAAGGGATACCTCTATGCTAAACTACCCATTTTTTAATAACCTTAAAAACCATGCCCAAACCCATTGTTACAGTAGAAAAAGAACGGATAAAGTATTTGTCATTATACTCTTATTTCTAGATTTTTTATTGCGATATATAAATTTTATATCTTTTATATTAAGCTAAATGTTGTAGCTAAGTCTATTATTAAATAGTATCCCGATAATTGGTATAACTAACATATTTAACGAGTTTGTCTTGTAAGAGACCGTCTACTTTTAATTTAAAATTAGGCAATGGTAAGCCTAATAATAAAAAGAAAATTAGTTCAATAGTGACTAGGTTACTTTCTTTCGGTGAGTAGTCTAATCCATTTAGTAACTAAGTCAAATTTTATTTTAAAATTATACGGTCTCTTTTAATAATTTTTGCATATTTAACACAATTTTAACATGAAAAACACCCCAATGATACTTGCAGAAAGTAGAGGGTACTTATTTAATAGATGCACGATAGACAAATTATAGAATATATGAGTGTCAGACACAACTTCAAGTTTTAATGACACATAATAAACACTAACGCATATAAAATGGAAGATGGGAAAGTGAAAAAAAAGATCATAATGACGGTATCATAAATATAATTAATTAAATATAAAACTAACCTCTACTAATAATCGAAAATACAGTTTAAGAGAAAATATACATCTTCATCCATCATATGACCATATCAAGACTTATCAACTTTCTCCTTTTTTTATGATCCGTGACCTCAAAAAGTCTAGAAACGTGAACCATGATTTTCCAATTAGTTTAGTAGAATCAAGTTCATGGATAAAAGAATAAGATCTGACATATAGATATATGAGAAAAAATAAACATAAAATAATTATATATACAAAAAATATTGTATGAATTAAATAATTAGTGAATGTATGATACCTATGCAATGCCGTTGACAGCTTTTCAATTGATTCATATAATGCCACCATGGTATTTTATAAGTTCAAAATTATAAATATGTATTTTTTATCTTTATATAACTCAATTTTTAAAAGTATGATTTTCAAAGATATAATTGATATTGTCCCACATATAATACGCTATTTTTGTAGTTATTTTTACATGTAATCAAAATAAAGAATAAATAATACCTTATTTTTCATCCAAATAAATAATTTTTCATAAGTTGTAAAACTATACTGTATATGAAACTTATTTAGAAACATATTTCGAACACTCTCCAACGGTGAAAAAAAATTATAATATTGTGAATTTGTAACAAAAGTTATATTCGATTTACATAGTATAATAATTTAGGTTGTTTATCTAAAATCGAAATGTAATGTTCACTTATCCAAAACACCTTATATGTATTTATATCTATAGTGAATACAATTTTTTTAGAAAAATTTGTCAGAAACCACCTTTTATAATCATTTTTTTAGGAGAAACCACCTTTTAAAGTTTTTTGGTTAATTAGCCACCTTTTTGGTTCCATTTTTTGTTGGAAGCCACCACTTGCCGAAATCCGGCATTGACTTCAATATTCCGGCGTTGACCATCAGATTTTCGCCATTCTTCCCCCCTTTATCTTTCTCCCCCTCCCCCCTCACATCCCCGGCAACCCACCCTCCCTCTCGCATCCCCCGACAACCCCCCTCCTCCCTCGTAAAACGCCGGCAAACACCCCCCCACGACCATCCCCACCCTCCCAGCCCTAAGCCATCTCCTCCCTCACATCCCCCGACATCTCAGGTGGAAGAAATGGCGAAAAAATAGCGAAAATCTGATGGTCAATGCCGGAAAATCAAGGTCAACGCCGGATTCCGGCAAATGGTGGCTTCCAACAAAAAAAGAACCGAAAAGGTGGCTAATTAACCAAAAAAATTTAAAAGGTGGTTTCTCACAAAAAAGTGATTATAAAAGGTGGTTTCTGACAAATTTTCCTTTTTTTAAAAAAATAATAATTAAAAACAATAACATGACATGCTTAGATGGAGCTCTCTATAAAATTCTAAGGTTGTTTTTTAAAATCATACTCTAATTTTTTCATCATCCAAAATTCTAATATATATATAAATTTATCGCTATAGATTTTAGTTTTTGTTGTAATAATAAATTTTACTTAATAATTTTGTTGCAATACTAAATTGTTTTGCTTTATTGGAACAATTAAGGCTGAGGTTTTGAAATATACTATGTCTAATTCTGTAAATTGGACCTATTATAAAATGCTATAATCACATATTGTACATTATACTTATAGCTTAATTATTATTAGATTTATAAAAAAGAAAGACTAAAAAATATTTTACCATTCATCTAATTAAATATATTATCATGAGTTGTAAAACTATATTGTAGATGGTTCTCATTTTGAAGCATATTTCAAGCACACTTTAATTGTAAAAAATGATAATGTTCTGAATTAGGGAGTAAAAATTATATTCAATTTACGTAATATAATAATTTAGGTTGTTTATTCAAAACTAAACGTAAATTTCTCCCTATTCAAAACTCCTTTTATATATTTAAATATGTGTAGAACTCTATTTTTTTATTATATTTAAAATAAAAACTAATGACATGACAATCCTATAGATCTTATTTCAAAGCATAATTCAAGCACTATCCAACAGTACAAATATTATAATATTCTGAATTACTCCCTCTGTTTCCTAAAGATCTTCCCTCTTTCCGTTTAAGTGCATTTCCAAAATATCTTCCCTCTTTTACTTCATTCCTTATTTGGAAATTTTTTTCCCCCTTTTTACCCTCTCATGTCCCTATCATATGGTCCACCATTACATTATTAATTCAATTTACTCCTTTTCTCTCTCCTATTTTAACCCCTTTTATTTGTTTATTTATCTTAACCCCTTTCTCTCTCCTACTTTACCCACCCCACACAACTTGATTCTTATTGGTATCTGTAGTAACAGTAACAAGGAAGATCTTTAGGAAACGGAGGTAGTACGTAGCAAAAGTTATACACAAATTATATAATATAATAATTTAAGTTGTTCATTCAACACAAAACTCTATTTCGCTTATCCAAAGCTCCGTATATTTATTTATATTTATGTAGAACTCTATTTTTGTAAAAAAAAATAATAATAATAATTGATGACATGTCAATCCTACATGGAGTGCTCTATTCATAAGTTGTAGAACTATATTGTATATGAATCTTATTTCGAAGCATATTTTGAGCACTATCCAATAGTACAAAAATTATAATATTTCGAATTACGTAGCAAAAGTGATACACAAATTACATAATATAATAATTTAAGTTGCTCATCCAACACGAAACTTTAATATTTGCTTATCCAAAGCTCGTTATATGCATTTAGATCTATGTAGAACTTTATTTTTGTAAAAAAGAAAAATAAAATTGATGACATCGCAATCCTATGTGGCACATTCTATGCTTCCGAAAAGTTGCTCCATAGATATATATATATATATATATATATATATATATATATATATATATATATATATATATATATATATATATATATATATATATATATATTGGACTTAAGTATTTTCGATAAAATTTATGGGTTTGTATTAAGTATTATTTGTTATTAATGAAGGTATGTAATTATACTTCTATTATCGAATATTTCATTTTGATGCTCGTGCCTAACTTATCTTATCAAAAGAATATAGTTTCCAAGTTTGGATATTTTGGTTGGATCCAATCTAGCATTTGAAAATTCGAATTGGAATGTTTTGGACTCAAATGATTGGTTTGGATTTGGATTGAAAAATTGACCAAATTTTATTCGAGTTGGATTGGAAGAAGCCTAAGTCTAAATCGTACACCGATTTTTCGCCCCTATATCTAGCGAATAACTAATGTACATTGTAATGTTTCACTACAACTTTGATATTATTGAGACTCATAATGATGGACTAAATTACCAACAAGAGTTGGATAATTAAAATATGTGAAAAATATTATCAGGGGAGGATTTGTTGGATTCATAACAATGTATATTTTTATAATTTCAATTTTTCATAATATTTACTATTGTAAAATAAAGATACTAATGGTCGACCATCAAAAAATATAATGGTCAAAGTAGCTAGTGCATTGGAGACCGCGTAAAACACAAGTGGAAAGATCTTCAAAGAACGCAGAGAGTATATACTATAACAATATGTGTCCTAGGCTCCTAGCCATATTAGACTATTATCAAATTAGTTGATAAAAAATGTTCGATGATGATATTATCAGTAAAAATAATTTAAGAAATCTAAGGATAATTCTTGATTTTCTTTTGTAATTTTCTAAGATCCTGTTCCAAAATATTTTTCAACTTCTTTCCAATGATATAAAAATAGTACTTTTTTTGAAATATATATTAACAGTTAAATTTAATTTATAACACATAATAATCATATTTCATTTTAAACCAAACATTATTTCATCATATCCTAAACTCTATGTATGTATAATTATCTTTTCTAAAACTCTACTTATTTCTAAAAATAATGACATAACACTTAGGTACCTCGACAATTAGCGTAATAAAGACGTAGAATCTCATAGCCTCATATGTCATCTTCTGATTTGCATATATACTGCTGATTATATGATAACTAGTTTTTTAGGCCCGGACTATGGCCTGGGTAATCATAATTTTCATTTAATAGCATTTTACTTTGAAATTATAACATCAAACATTAGTTGTAGATTAGTGGTTAAAACTTTAGTATACAAGCTTGAGGTCATGGGATTAATCTTCTTATACCATGCATTTCTATTTTTTTTATTTTATGTGGAGTATATGAAGTCAAGACTCTAATGGATAGAGCCACGTGGCACAATTTCTTGTTAAGGAACACCTTTTAATATATTAGTATAGATTTGATAAGTTTTGTTAAAACTCAAATACATTCTAGTATATTCAGATAATTTTCAATAACTCATAAAAAAAACTTTTATCCATTCATATAAATTTCACTAAATTTTGATAGATTTAGTCCGGAAAAATACGCAAATATAAGGTGAAGAAATCCACCCTTACAAAATGAGGGTGAATCGGAAAAAAGTAGTGACATAGACATGGGCAGATGCACTTGACTCTCACCAGGTGCAATTGGATTCCCATTTTCTAAAACTCTAGCAGTATGTATGGTAGTTGGTCATAAATGATGGTAATGAAAATGAATTTGTGTGTAAATTTGAGAAGAATATCATTGTTCATTCCCATGGTAATGTTAATTTATCATAAAGTGTTCACTTTCCTTCTTGAATTTTCATTCTCATCCAATACCACCTTGTAGGTGTAATGAGTGGTAATGAAAATTGCTTCCTTTTGGAGACAAAAACACAAGTTTGGAGTCTTGGAGGTGAGATTGCTTGCCCATGGAGAAAAAATGTTTTCCCATGGAGATCTTAAGGATGCTTCCCTAATAAAATTACATTTAAAATTAATTCCCATTATCGCAATTTATTAACGACTATCAAACGGACTGTAACTAGATTTCTAGGTCCAATCCAAATTTAAAGATAGAATGGAGGAAACGAACCAGATCTTCGTTCCTCCATGGAGGAAAGGAAAAGGGACTTCGTTACCATGGTAACGAAATGCTTTTTCGTTTCCTCTGTTTCGAATTCTATTCATATTTCCGTCATTTTTATATATTTTCTAATATTATGTATTTATTTTGAATATTCTGTTTGATTTCGAATAATATGTGTTTATATAAAATCACGAATAATATGTGTTTATTTTTGAATATTATGTGATTAATTTATATATTTTCGAAGAAAACATAATATTCGGAAAAAAAACACCTTTTTTCGAATATTATGTTTTTTTTAATTGTAATGTTTAGTGATTTTAACATGGAAATTAGTATAATTAGTAATTATAATCAATTAATGCAATATGTTAAAAGTGAGTGTTTCTAATTATTTTTGTGAAAATACATTAATGTTGTGTAATTATAAGTTGAAATTCATGTTTTCGTAGTATTGAAATTAATTATAATCGTCGTGCAAAATTTATTTAATGATCATTATATGTATGTTATAGGTTTATTTGCCAGATTTTGGGGGTGATTATGTAGATCATAATCACATGTTTTATAATGAAACGATTTGGGGTGAGAAAAAGGAAGTACAAGCTTGGGTGAAATCTAGGGCACTTGAAATTGGGTTTGTGATGGTTATTTCGTCAAATCATAGACTCGAATCCAACGGGAATGAGTATGTGTATATGAGATGTAACCGGGGTGAAAGATATCGGGGTGAAGGTAAGGATCTTAGCGTAGCAGAACGTGTAGCTACGAAAATAAAAGCATGTGGGTGTAGAGCGAAAATTAAGCTTGTGTTTTTGTTTTACCCTGATCGAACAGGATGGGTGATCAAAGCAGATCCAAGGCTAAGTGGCATGCATAATCACAAGTTTATTCATTACCGTGAGGGCCACCGACCCGTTAGCGGTCTTAGTCCTGCAGCAAAGCTTTTCGCTCGCGATATGATGAAGTCGCATGTTAGGCCTGCTAGTATTATGAAAGCCGTTAATGAGAAATTTCCCGACGATCATCCTAATATGAGATACTTTTACAACCTGAGAGAAAAGGATAGAAGGGAAGCAATGGATGGTAGAGACGTGATGTAGCAATTCCTACACCTTTCTCGAGAGCTCGAGCACAACTACATTTGTGATGACACAGGCGTTCATGGTGCACCCTCGATCAGCAGATATCCTCCATACTTATCCGCATGTTGGTTGTATGGATGCAACGTACAAAACTAACAAATATAACATGTCTTTTTTGGAGCTCATTGGGATGACACCTTGTAACAAGAACTTTATTGTTGGTTATGCTCTGATGGCCAACGAAACAGCAGATAGTTACATTTGAGTGTTGGATAAATTTAAGTTGCTTATCGGGGAGAATATTGTCCCTGTTACACTCATAACCGACCGTAATTTGGGACTTATGAAAGCGGTACGGGAAGTGTTCCCTAACTCTGCACATTTGTTATGTAGATGACATATTTGCAAAGATGTGCAGAGTAGAGTGAATGTCATTATGGGCAACCCCGATGAAGGATAGCACAATGGTAATCACTCTAATGCCTATAAAACTCATTAATTTTCACTTGCTAACCGACTATTACAAGTAAACTAAAATCAATGTCATACATGAATGTAACAATTGATCCGATAGATAGTTTTAATTATCTAATTAACCACTTTAAATACCATAGTAAACAAAAATTTGATAGTCACTAATTAGATATGAAACAAATTGAGACACTACAATCCTACTTAGGTCAAAGGTCACCGTCACTAATTAGAAAAGAAAAATTTGACTTCATGTGTTACAATCTCTCTTGATAAATCTAGGATAACATGTATAGAAAAGTAAAAAGAAGAAAAAGAATGAAATCATGAATAAAAATGCGCATGAAACAGGCTCAATAACTCCATACCCATATTGTCGCCATCAACTTTAATTAATTAAACTACCATTACTTCTAATAGAAATACGGTATAAAGTCCACTTCAATGTTCATTCATGTCATTATTAATATTAAAACATAATCTAATTTAATCTTCTAATTTTAATTATCAAAATCTAAGACCTCTAGAAAATAAAATTTTAAAAAATTATCACTTCACTCTACTTTAGTAAAACTCCACTTAGCTGTACGCTACTCTCTTCTTCTTCCTCCTCCTTCCACCACCGACGCAATAAAAAATTCCTTTCTGCAAAAACCCTTATTTTCTCTCTCCTCTCTCTTTCTTTCTGATCTCAAATGTAATTTTCTCTCTCTACTATCTGAGAAATCATCAGTCACTTTCTCTCTCTAGAATTGGTTGAAGAAGAAAGAAGGAAGGTTCATCAATGGCGAGGCGTGGAGTGTCGGTTATCACTTATAAGCTCCTCGCTTCGTCGATGGCGGTCGTTCTTACTCTTTTTTTCTCACTCTCTCTCTTCTTCACTGATAATGCTGATTATTCTGCCATTGCCGCATCTGTAAGCATTTGTGCTTTTTTTTAATTTGATTATTGTTTTGCTCTTGATTTAGATCTATTTTATGTTTTTTTCCGCGTTTATTTTGATTTTGATTTTACTTTTTCTCGCTTTTTTTGTTGAATCTTATATTGAAGATCGATCAATTTTTTTACGCTAATTTTTGGTGCAATTCGATCGAAATAGTAGAGCTAAATCTCACTTAAAAATCGCATTTGATTCATTTCGTGTTCAGTTTTGCTATGTTATGACTGGTTTATTGATCTGATTGAACTTCTTAGGTTTTCATTACATTATTCTGCATTAGTTGTTCTCAATTTATTTCAATTCAATGTCAATCTTTCGCATAGTAATTGTAGGATGCGGATTGGTTTCTTATTTAATTAGTTGATGGAGAGGCTGTTGATTTATTGTCACAGATGATGTTGAATCTGATTTTAATTGAACTCTTGTTGATATGTTCGCTACTTGTTGTGAGATTAGGGTTATAGTACTCAGTTGCTGAGTGGCGGAGCGATTCGAAGGTCAGTGCTGGCACTCAAATCTGATCCATTAAAGCCTCGGGTTGATCAGATCAAAAAACAAGCTGATGATCATCGGAATCTTGTCCTGGCATATGCATCATATGCCAGGAAGCTCAAACTTGAGAATTCTAA
This sequence comes from Beta vulgaris subsp. vulgaris, assembly GCF_026745355.1. Lineage (NCBI taxonomy): Eukaryota > Viridiplantae > Streptophyta > Magnoliopsida > Caryophyllales > Amaranthaceae > Beta > Beta vulgaris. The sequence goes on from NC_079208.1 coordinate 44,194,781, forward strand.
GATGTTGCGGATCTTTGCTGATCTATCTCGGAACTACACGGATCTCTTGAATAAGTCTGCTTATCGTGCTCTATTTGAGTCTGATGCTCTCTCTATCGATGAATATGTGCTGAGACAGTTTGAGAAGGAGGTGAAGGAGCGGATTAAGGTCACTAGGCAAGTGATTGCGGAAGCCAAAGAGTCTTTCGATAATCAGCTGAAGATACAGAAGCTGAAAGACACGATTTTTGGGCTGAATGAGCAGTTAACAAAGGCAAAGAAGCAAGGGGCTTTTTCAAGCTTGATTGCTGCGAAGTCCATACCTAAAAGTTTGCACTGTCTGTCCATGAGGTTGATGGAGGAACGAATTGCACAGCCAGAGAAGTATTCTGACGAGGGCAAAGCTACTATGCCTGAATTAGAGGATCCTAACCTTTACCATTATGCAATTTTCTCGGATAATGTTATTGCAGCCTCTGTGGTGGTGAATTCAGCAGTGAAGAATGCAAAAGATCCCACTAAACATGTATTCCATGTTGTGACAGACAAGATGAACCTTGGAGCAATGCAGGTTATGATGAAGATGAAGGACTATAGTGGAGCTCACATTGAGGTGAAGGCATACGAGGATTACAAGTTCTTGAATTCGTCGTATGTGCCAGTTCTTAAGCAGCTTGAGTCTGCAAACTTGCAGAAATTTTACTTTGAGAATAAAATTGAGAATGCGACAAAGGACACTACCAACATGAAATTTAGGAACCCCAAGTATTTGTCTATGTTGAATCATTTGAGGTTTTATCTGCCCGAGATGTATCCCAGCTTGCATAGGATCCTGTTTTTGGATGATGATATTGTTGTACAGAAGGATTTGACTGGGTTATGGGAAATAGATATGGATGGGAAAGTTAACGGAGCAGTTGAAACATGTTTCGGATCCTTTCATAGGTATGCCCAATATATGAACTTCTCACATCCCCTGATCAAGGAAAAATTTAATCCGAAAGCATGTGCTTGGGCATATGGTATGAATTTCTTTGATTTGGATGCATGGAGAAAGGAGGGTTGCACCGAGCAGTACCACTACTGGCAGAACATGGTAAGCGGGCCATGCCTTTTGTGTTGATTGCATATGTTACTTAATCCATAACTGCCTCTAAATTTGAACTTCATACTGTTTTCAGCTTATCGTCTAGGTTGGTGGTAAATATCTTTTTCTTGTAAATGGATATTCTAGGTAATAAAGGGTGTTGAATCAAGTATAGTAGGAACTAGGAAGTCATTTAGCCCAGATTATGTTAACTAATTGATACATGCTGTAGGCATTGTCCCAAGAAGAAATTGAATTGTTGTGTGTGCTTATACTTTGTTGTAGAAAGAAAGATTAAATTTTTAAAATCTGATATCAAATTAAGTGAGTACTCCATGTTAGAAGTGCTTGAAGTTTCTTCAGACACCATGTTTGGCCCTCTCTTTAGGTTAAGGGACAATTGAATAAGGTATTATATGGTCGATTTGAGAACAATGTGCTAAGACTATAGGCTTTTTTCTCCAGAAGATTTTTCCACAGAAATATCAGTGAAAGTCCTTTTGAGAAATATGTGGTGTCCTTCCCCCTTTTTTTACATTACTTTCTGAACTTTGGTTATTGGGGTTTCTTGTATTAACAAAATGGTTTCCCTTTAATGCAGAATGAAAATCGAACATTGTGGAAACTGGGGACCCTGCCACCAGGTCTGATCACATTCTACTCAACAACCAAGCCACTTGATAAGTCATGGCACGTTCTCGGACTTGGTTACAATCCAAGCATTAGCTGGGATGAGATCCGTAACGCTGCAGTTGTGCATTTCAATGGAAATATGAAGCCATGGCTTGATATTGCCATGGGCCAATTCAAACCACTTTGGACAAAGTATGTCGATAATGAGAACGAGTATGTCCAGGGTTGCAATTTCGCTCTCTAGGTTTGTTTTCTATGGCTCTATGAGTGGGCAACTTCGTGAGGTTCAATTCATCACACATTCCACTTGAGGATTTATTGCTTTTGATATGCAACTAGGAAATTTTTGTCATTGTAGGATTCCTTCCTACGGTATGAATTAGCACTCTAAGGTCAAGTTTCATTAGCTGTGACTTCCAATTTAAGGCAAACATGGACATTTGTTCATGTAGACGTTGACAGGACTATAGCTGAGAGTTCATGCTACACCTCTAAATGTATAGTTTGCTCATAAATATATTGCTCGTATAAATTGACCATATCTCGTGTTTTATAGCGGAACCGGGTTGCCCCAAAAATTTACGTTTGCTGATCAATGTGCTCCTTAGTGCAATATCAGATGATCTGTACTCTGTACTGCCCTTTAAGGGTTGGTGTCCGTTTTTTCTTCAATTATTGATTTTATGCTCACTTAAAATACCAATGTAGTAGCTCGTGATATTAAAGAAGAAAAATGTCTTAATTATATTTCAATTATGATTGCTAATACAAATAACTAGAGATGCAATGAAACTGAGAAATGTACACTAGCCCATTCAACTAGATTAGACCGGAAAAACTTAAACCAAATTCTCTGGAGTTCAAAATGTCTTGTACTGGACTTGGGGTGAAATTCTCAATGCCCTAAGTTAGTTTCTTAAAGAAAAGTTAAACCAATTTTTTTTGTTATTTTCAGTACAATTTTATGTATAATCGCCTTATTCAACATTTAACTCGATCTAACTTACAGAGCCCAAAAGATTATGTGGATTGAAGAGCTTGCTGATGTGTTCTAGGATGTACGCAATTAATTGCGGCTTGTGAACGAAGTTAGAGTGTGCCTTTCAGGTCAAAATATTAAGCATTCTTTGATCGTCGCATTTCATATAGCGTTATGGGAAGTGAAAATCTGGGATGCTTTAAAAGCTCAGGAAAAGAGCATCATGGCAATTTTAACAGACTAGATCCTAAAAGTTGAATAAGCGTGTGTTCCGGGAATGATCGGCTTCAAATTTATATATTTCAGCCGTTTCCATCAAGCACAATTATATTGTAGAGAGGGTGATTTACTGCGCGTCTATCTCAGCTAAGATCGACTAATTGATGAACTGATATAGCTCGAATCATGAAGTAATACATTGAGAATGTAAATCAAATTGAGCAACGGAGAAGGGCCAAGAAATTTAACCTTAAATTTTGATGAATGATAGAATACATTGAGTAATTTGTGAAAGTCCAAATAAGAAGTCATTGATCATAGTTACCTGTTTTTAGCACTAATTTGCATTTAGCAACAAGTCGCCTAAAATCTGTCGTATGATTTTATCTATGTGCATCATACAAGCATACAACAATTGCCCCAATAATCTTGGTACACCTATAATAATAAATAAGGGGCCAAAGGAACAACACATTTTCCTCTTCCGTTGCAACATGCGAACAACGGAGTTAACATAGGGTCTCAGGAAAATCAAGTTGCCAGGAGAGATGGTAAAAGGCATGTCTGACAAGAGAATAAGATAGGTAGAGCTGCAAAATGTATATTTGTCCGAATACAGAACTTCCAAAAGGAGGAGTGTTGCAACCAAGCATTTATATTTTGGACCAGTACGATATTAGTTGAAATATTACACAAGATCAGAACTCGAAGAACGTATTTGGATTAAGAGTATATCTAGGATGTTCGATACTCATGAGTTGTGACACTTTGATTCACAACGTACTTTCTGACTGTAAAAGATTCAAGGTGCAAAAAAAGACTGCAGCCAGCGTATTCAACATTAAATAGTAAGTGAGGAAATGAAAATACAAAAAAGACGAGCATATCCAAAAAAATCAATCAAAATCATTCATTTCAAATGCCAGTAATCCTACTATACCACAATTTCAAACAAGATTATAGCATGAGTTTAAATACTTCCTAGATACACCTCCAACTGAAATTAGATCTTAATCATCCCTACAATGCACATTAAAAAGGCACCCTAATACTCAAAAACATTTTTATACTACCTAGTGTACCCCCCAAAAGCAGAGAAACCAAAATTTAGAAAGGATGGAATTGAGTGAAGTCATTCAAATATTCCTGTCGAAAGAAGTGACAAAAAAATCAAGCAGAAACTGCCTTCCTAAGTACTACTACCAATCTACCAGACGACTCACTTGGATTTGAGGTATGAAACTTTACCATATATTCTTCAGTATTTCTCAAGCCTGCGCAGGTACCCTATGTGGCCTTGAATTCCCATTTCCTGATCCCCCACCACGGTTGACACGCCCAGCTCCATTCCCAGTTTGATCACTCCTCTGGAATCCATCACTACGGTTTTGGTATCCTCGACCACCACCCCTGTTTCCAAAATCATTCCTGTTGCTCTCACCCCGGCCATACCCTCTACCTCCCGCAAAACTTCCACGCCCTCTACCTCCCTCACCTTTAAATCCACCACCACCTCTACCTGAGGGAAACCGTCCTCGATTTGATCCTGCAGATGAAATTGCTATAAGCTGACTAACAAATTACAGAAAGGTATGCCGATTTGGCTAGCTGATCCACAATTGAAAACTCTAAAAAACAGCAAAAGTGAAAAATAACATCTTCAAATCCACAGATCCTTCCACCGATACACCCAGCCCTCTTTCCCATTCTTCTTCACTTCCTTTGTCTGGCAGACATATATGGCCAATTAAGAACATTAACTTAAAATCTAACTTACCTCTGAAACTGGTGGACTTCTTTTCCTCTACCACAACTTCACGTCCAGCAATTGCCACGGGTGAAGCCTGGGGTGATAACATAAACAATCAGATGTAAGACATAGCAAACATAAACAACATTTTAATGACATTATGGCGCCAGAGGTAAGACGTAATAACATAAACAAAAGACTGAAAGAGAACAACATTTTAATGCAGACTACTAGCCATTCTGCTCAATATAATAATCTGCAAACAAATAAATTTAATCTTATATTTTCTGAGTGCTACAATGCTCAACTGGCAACCACTCAGCTGCAGGAAAAACAATCTAATTTGCAGCAATTAGTTGATTTCTCAACCAAAAAAGAAATGAGTATGGCGCCAGAGGTTTGAACCTTCTATTTTAAAAAATCAGAGATCTCTGAATCTTCACATACAAACTACCAATAGAGAATCATTAGGACTTGTCTAATTTGGCACATCCTATAAAGACTACACATAATGAAAACTTATTTCAGAAAATCCGTGCTAGGAAATATGAGGGGCAGAACCTTTTTAACTGATGGCATAAACCAAAATCAATATCAAAATAGTGAAAAGTCATACCTCTATAGCACTTCGTGCAGCACCAGCCACCTCAAATTCCACAAACCCGAAACAGAAACCCTAAGCCACATATGTCCACGATTTAAAATTTAATCATGATAAGAAAAGAATAGAACTACTCTCCATACCAAATTAGTTGCAACATGGAGCAGAGGCATAACATTTAAGGATTGCATGAGAAGAGGAGAGAGATAGGAATTAGTTCATTACCATATAAAGTTAGTTCATTACCATATAAAGTATTGTTGCAACTAACTTGAAACTTCTAAAAAAGATAAGTGGTTCAACAAATGTGGAACAAAGGAAGTATCAAGTAAACCCAAACCAAAAATTCCAACGCACCTTATTATTTCGAATTTGGATACCGCCACTCTTGATTGGGCCAAATCTCTTGAAAGCTTCCTCAACCAAAATAAAAGTTACATTACCAGGCAAATTCTTTATGAAGATCGAGTTACCATCGCCTGCCAAAATTACAGTGTAAAGGAGATGATGAACCATAACATATGAACAACAAACCATATTCAAAGAAATACAAAGTTACAAAATGCTACCTTCTGCCTCATGACTATTACCATCATCAAGCATGTCAGGACTGGAAGATGGGGCTACTTGCACAGGAGCTGCTGTTATGGGTATTTGTTGCTGATGAACCTTAGGCATGGATTTCGGGAAGTTGGGAGATGGTGCGCTAACAGGAGAATCCTTCATAACCTTAACAGCCAGTACACCAAAAAAAATTAGCAAGTTAATCTTCACAAATGCAAGCACTTTATAGAATTCAAAACATTATCAATTCAGCATTCTTGCACTTCTATCACTCACATAAATGCACTAAAATAATCATCTAGAGACATAGGGAAAAGACCATAAAGTTCTCGCCAATAGAATTGGTCACAACCAACTAAGTACATACTATGCAGTGATTCCAATATTATATAAACACTAAGATTCATACTATAAACTATATTTCGGCTTCCAACTTAAACATGGAGCATTTACTAGCGACTATACAGCAGGTTCAAACCAAGTGATGATTTTTATTACAAAGAAAGTAAGCAAACAGTTTAATTTAACAGCTCTCTTTGTGCTGCTCCCCATCTAGACATAAAATTCAGCAACAGGGTAGAGTTTAGCTTTTAGAACACTCTATCACATAATCTTTGAGGATATAGTCAACTATTACTTACAATGGAAGCGTACGACTTCTTGATTGCCTGTGACTCATTCGGAGCTTCATCGACAGCTTTAACATTTGATTCAACCACAACTTGTGAGTTGTTTGGAGCTTCGTCAACAACCTCTGCCACTGGCTCTTCTTCTTCCTCATCTCCTTCCACTAGAACTTCACCATTCTCGAGCGGATTGTACACTTCTCCATTGGACTCTTCAATAACCAGAGTTTCTTGAGCTGGTACGGTCTCTCCTAATTAAAGCAACATAAAACCAAGTCAGACATCAAACGCTGCAGGGAAAGGAAGCAAGACTCCAATATAAGCTGGTAACAGAATAGAAACAGAAACATTTCATCACCCTGACTTGGAGTGGTCGGTGCTATACCACCATCCTGATGCTCATTAGGAAGACAATCATCTTCTACATATCGAAATATGTCATTCAAAACAAAGAAACCTTTGTCTTGAGGAGCCAGGAAAAAGGTCTGAGTGAACGCTCGCCTTGAATCATCAGCATTAATCATGGATCCAGTAACAAGAACAATCACTCCCCCATTATAGGATTCTTGCGCATCAACAAACTTTATATCTGCCTTTAAACTCCCATAAGACTGGATCTTCTGATCGATAGCCTGAATCATTGCAAACAATAGAGGCTTCAATAATTAATATTTAGGCAAATATCAGACAAGGAGTACTTTCCACACAATAACGCGAGTTGACAATCGCAAATTTGAAGTGCTGATCATATTCCGTGTTTGAGTGTGAGGGGGAAAATAGGAACAGAAGTTAAAGTAAGCAACCTTCACACTGCCTCATCAGCAACCAAGTACTACTACTAGTCTATGATACTTAAGCTGAGCAGATAGACACAGAGTAAGGACCGAAGAAGACAGAATAACACTATAAGCATAAAAGAAAACCCAGCAAACCAAAAAAATCAATACAAAGAGCACAATCCAATCCTTCAGCCACACCGGATTATGTATTGGTTAACAATAATAAGCGGCAGGACTATGTAACATACATTCGGAGAGTACAAAACGAAGATCATACAGAAGACCAATAAAACTCAAAGTACTCACAGGGAGCAAAAGAGCTAAACATATAGCTATGGCTCATGGTTTAGCATTATTAAATCAAAAATCATAAACAAACACCAACAACTCCACATAGATCTAGAAGGAGTATGTTGCAAGGAAACTTCATGGACAAATATCATCATAAACGCCTAATTCCATATTCGTTTCTCGTTTCCGTGCAACATAAGATATAAATCTAAGATAGCTTTACAAGTACACATTATCAAAAAAATTAAAAGGCAAAAATGAAATAATCCACTAAAAATCACCACACGCAGAAACAAAATGCAAGCTCTTAAAAACAACAAAAAAAATGTAAAAAAAGAAGCTCACATCCATGGAAGTAGTGGACCCCATAGCACCACCATCACCAACACGACCAAGCTGACTGACATCCTGGTAAAATCGGTAAACAAGCGCCGGAGATGTGTGAAGTATAGAATAATACTGCCTTGCGAACGCATTGCCAACCTTAAATTTCACAAATAATAAAAATAATAAATAAATTATAGACAATTTGAAATATAATAAGAAAAAATATACGAAAATTGACATTATTATAAAACTAACAATTTCAGGAGATGGAATTATGACGACTGCGGGATCTTGAACTGCAGGTGCTGCCATTTTTGTAAACCCTAGAATGCAGATAAACAACGATCAAATAAAACGAAGAAGATATGCGCGAAAATTATGCTGAAAAATAAAAACATGGAGATCGGAAAAAAAAAACTTAACGATTTGAAGTGAATACCTGATGTTAGTAGTGAGTGATGATCGAAGAAAGTTTAGGAGAGAGAAAAATGGAGTTAAAGAGATGATTATTTGGGGGTTTAAGAAGAGGGATTTTCTCTCTCCTCGCCGCGAGAATGAAGGTTGTTAGGGTTTAAGGGAGGTGGAGGAGGGAGGAAGTTGCGGCGGCGGAGTGAGAGAGTGAAATAGTGAGTGAGTGAGTGAGTGAGTGAGTGAGTGAGAAAGAGAGAGAATAGAGGGAATTAAAAATAGGTTTTTGGATTATTGAGGGGGAAATATTATGTTAGTTATTTGCTGTGAGGGACTGACGAGTGGCGAGTGAGAGTGTGGGACTGTGGGTAGGGTGAGGATTTAGTGTGATGACTCATGAATCATAACTGATGATGAGAATTCGCCACAAATTTCGTGTTAGTAAATATTTGTTGCCAAAAGAAACTCAAAGTTATCAGGAGTAATTAATTTTTGGGTTATGCTATATGCAGCCCTTAGGGTTGGATATAAAACATAAATACACTACTTAAAATGGAAATAAGTTGTGAATTTTTGGAAATTTTTTGCATCAATCAATGTAATTAATGATCAATTAATGCAACTTATTTTCCATTTTTAGCTTCTTATATACAGCCCTTAGGGCTGCACATAGCTTTTCCTTTAATTTTTATATGTGGTCGGCCCATATATAAAAAGTTGAGCGCGTGTTTATTAGTCACTTTTATTAAACTTGTTTCGCTCACGCATAATTGTAATCTTGATCCTTTATCTCATTTATTCAATCAATTTCGCTTTTTTTAATGGTGTAATGATAAGTGCGTTTCTAACGCACTTTATGACCTTCTTTTGGCTTGTTTTAGCTCCCTTTTCCTCCCTTTCTTCCTTCTTTCTCCTCACTTTTCCCTTTTACTTCATTCACTTGATCATACTTGATCATAGTGACATTTTGCTAGATTTTCGATCTATTTTGATCGAATTTCTAGCACATTTGCTTTCACCATGTTTGCTCGTGTTTCTATTGCAGGTATGACCCTTTTTGGGGCCGAGAAATGTGAGGCATGGCACGAGGGACAAGCTAGAGGCTGAGAGTTAGCCTGAGGTGCGTCTGGTGCGCCCGCACACGCTATTTGTGCGCCCGCACCATCAACAAACATTGCAGCCCAAAACAGACGAATTGGTGCGCCCGCACCAAGTGTAAGGTGCGCCCGCACCAAGTGTAAGGTGCGCCCGCACCTGCGTCTGGTGCGCCCGCACCAACTCTATGTGCGCCCGCACATTTTGACGTATGAATTCAAGATGAGGCAGAAGCTTAGGTGCGCCCGCACCTTCACATTCGTGCGCCCGCACCTGAGCATGGTGCGCCCGCACCTCCTTATGGTGCGCCCGCACCATGCGTTCCGTAACAAAGGTTTCCATCATTAAAGCCCTCTTTCCTTTCGAGGGAGGGACTTACGCTTTATTCTATCTTTCACACAACTTTTTAGGGTTTTGTATTAGAGAGAAAACACTGGAGTTTTCATTGGTAATTGAGATTAGAGATCATAGTTTTGTGATTCGATTTACATTCAAGGTACTTTTTATTCAATTCAATTCAAAGTTTTAGTTTTTATTTCATTCTCTTGGTGTTGTTTATGTTTCATATTATTTAAGATCTTCATTTTCTGAGTTTAATAATTGCGATTTCTATTAGTTTAATCATTTCTAATCATGTTTAATCTTAGATTAGTCATAGATTCATTGTTTAATTGCTTTAACTCCATGATTAGTGAGTAGTTTCATAATCTAGGGTTAGGGTGAAAGTATGATTAGGGTTTTAATATGATGTTGATGTGATTGTGATTATTTAGAGAAAATTATGCATTGATCTTGGTGTGTTGAGACCTTAGGATAGATATTGATCACATCTATACTTTGATATTTTGATTTCAAACGTTCTTAAACGGATTTTGAACTCTTTTATCATCCCCAAGAATCAACTTAATTTCTATACCAAGATATTGGATGGAAATTAAGGGGATCCTTCATTAGGGGTTTTCCAAACTTATCGAATCGCTTAATCAATTAACTAAAGACCATTGAGAGAGGATTTAGTTGATTGATTGAGTGATTACTCTTGAGGACCATTCGAGAGAGGACTCAAGTAATTTAGAGGGAAACTAAACCTTGCATAATCGTCTCTGTTGCTTCGCAATCGCATTAACAATCATCATCCGTTCTTATTCATACTAGTAACCTTAACTCTAGTGTCTTTTATTTGATATTTAAACTCGTGATATTTGCTTGTTCTAGCTGTTAGATAGTCTTAATTGTTACCAAACATCTTTCAAACCCCAAATACTTTCAATTAGGTAGTCTAGACTAGATAGACTCTAATCAATCCCATTTTCCCTGTGGATCGACCCTTGACTTGCCCTTACTATTCTCTTAGTGATTGCTTGTTAGGACTATAAATATTGTTTGGAAAGCGGTTCTTAGTGCCTTAACGACACACTAAAAACCTCTTATCAAAATGGCGCCGTTGCCGGGGAAGCTGTGCTATTGATTGAAGTATATTTTAGTTTAGTTTGCTTAGTTGATTTTCTTTTATTTTCTTTTTAACTGTGGTTGTTATTTGCTAATCCTCTGCTTAGCTTTGTTGTGTTACATGAGAAGAAGAACTCACGGTTCACCCACATTGCCTCTAGATCTTGAAATCGACCGTACGTTGCGAAAGCTTCGGAAGAATTTGGGAAATCTGACTTTGGGTTCCGAGCCTTCTTCCCAATCTCAAGTACATCAAGTGAAGTTGAATAGAAATGGGTGAAGAAAATCCACAACTGTTTAGGGATTTCGGAAATCCGGGTTCCTATGTTCTTCAAGGTGGAATTCGACTCCCTACCACCACTACAAATTTCAGCATTCACCCTCAGTATACTCGGATGGTGAAAGCAGAGCAGTTTTGTGGGGGTCAGATGAAGATCCTTTAGACCATCTCGACAGGTTTCTCGAGATTTGTGCCATGATAACTACTAATGATGTCTCTCCTGACTACATCAAGATGCACCTGTTCCGGTCCTCTCTTACCGGAAAAGCAAAGTCATGGCTCAAGAGCTTGCCTGCTAATTCCCTCACTACATGGGAAGAAGTCACTAGGCATTCTTGAAGAAATACTTCCCGGAGTGGAAGACTGCGGACATAAGGAGGAAGATCTCCTCATTTGAGCAAGAGAACGATGAGACACTTGCCGAAGCTTGGGAGCGGTTCAAGGAGATGATCCGTTCATGCCCACACCATGAGTTCAACAAGAATCTACTCATGCGATTCTTCTATGATGGTCTTGATCCGATTTCACGGGCCAATCTTGACGCTGGAGCGGGAGGTCAACTATCTAAGATCCCGCAAGAACAACTTGAGTCCACAATTGAGGAGGTGATCAAGAATACTCATGGGGTGGAAGACGAAGAGGTGCTCAACCTAAGAAGAGCGGAAAGTTTGAAATTGACCCCATGGATCAAATTCAAGCTAAGATGGACCAACTCGATAAGAAGCTCTCCAAGATCAATCTTGCATCGTCTACTCCTTCACAGGTAAACTCTTTTTCTTGTGATATTTGTGGTGGTACTAACCATGATACTTCTTATTGTGGAGGTACCCATTCGGAGCATGTGGCGGCAATCAATTCAAGAGGAGATGGATATCAGGGAATCAAGGGTATAGGAACAATCAACAAGGAGGTTGGAGACAACCTCAACAAAACTACACCCAAGGATTCAACCAACCTCAACAAGGATGGAATCAACCTCAACAAGGGTACAACCAAGCTCACAACCAAGGGTTTGCGCAAGGGTATAACCAAAACCAAAACTATAACCAAGGTGGTTCCTCCTCACAAGGGTCAAACACATACCAAGCTCCACATCAAAGGACCAACAACCCAAAACCTCCCTCCAACCTTCCTTTCCCCAAACAAAATCCCGAACCTACACCATCTTCCGATCCCCTCTCTCCAAATTCTCCAACAACTCCAATCCATGAACCAAATTCTCCAAAACCATGAGCAAAGGTTTCAAGAGCTACAAGCCCACAACAAAATGCTTGAAACCCAAATTGCCCAAGTAGCTGAGAAGAATCCCTCCACCCCCACAAATCAACTTCCAGGCCAACCCATTCCTAACCCCAACCTCCATCAAGCCAAAGCCATTCATTTGAGGTCGGGAACAAGTTATGCGGGTCCTAAGATGCCGAATGGGGAGTTAGAGCAGGATGGAGAAGCTGAGGTTGTTGAGAAGGAGGTGGAGCTGAGGAAACTGAGAAAGAGGACGTTGAGGAGAAGGATGAGTCACATGTTCAAGTTGGTGACAAAAACAATTGCCATCACCTCCACCAACCAAATCCTATGTGCCTCCGGTTCCCTATCCTCAAGGTTGGTAGAGAGAAAGTTGAGTGACAAGTTCACTAAATTTCTGAATGTGATGAAGAGCCTGCAAATCAACATTCCATTCCTTGAGGCTATGTCTCAAATGCCAGCTTATGCTAAATTCTTGAAAGAGATCCTCTCCAATAAGCGAAAACTTGAAGATGAGCTTATCTCCCTACCTTACCAAGTGAGTGCTCTTGTGCAACGAACTATGCCCAAGAAGCAAAGAGATCCCGGGAGTTTCACCTTGCCAGTGAAGATAGGTGACTTAGAACCTAAGGGTGCACTGGCCGATCTGGGAGCCAGTGTCAATTTGATGCCCCTTTCTATTGCAAAGCACCTGAAATTTCCTCTTCATCCTACGCGCAAAACGATTCAATTGGCAGACCGCACTGTGAGAGTCCCTTGTGGTGAGTTGGAGGATATACCGATTCAAGTTGGGCATGTGTTTGTACCATGCGACTTTGTGGTGATGGATATGGAGGAAGATCCTGAGACTCCTCTTATTCTGGGAAGAGAAGCTCTGAAGACTTTGGGTGCCGTGATAAACTGCAAAAACGACACAATCACGGTTGAGGTAGCTAATGAGCGGGTGGTGTTCGAGTTCTCTAAGACATCTGAAGAGGCCTATGATGGAGAAAATTTGCCGGGTAAGCCTAGTGGAAGATGAGGTGAGGACACCATGAGTGTGGATGTTCTGGGACGATTTGTATGCTGCACTTACCACACCCTTAACTTGGACATGGAAGAGGACACGCAAGATGAGGCGTTTGAGGTTCTAGCTGCATCATCCACTGAAAAAGAGGAGTGTTCTAAGCCTCCTCCCAAGGTAGAGTTCAAACCCCTTCCCTCCTCTCTTAGATATGTTTTTCTTGATGATGCATGTACTTATCCTGTTATTGTCAATTCGAGTCTTGATGACATTTCTATATCAAAACTGATTGGAATTTTGCAAAAATATAAAGATGTCATTGGGTATTCGATTGATGACCTTAAGGGGATAAGCCCTTCTCTTGCTATGCATCGTATCCATCTCATCGATAGTAATGCCTCCTCCATCGAGCATCAGAGAAGGCTCAATCCCAACCTCAAAGAGGTTGTAAAAAGGAGATCTTGAAACTACGTGACGCGGGAATCATTTATGCTATCTCAGATAGCAAGTGGGTGAGCCCGATTCACGTGGTTCCAAAAAAAGGAGGCATGACTATAGTTGAGAATGAGAAAGGAGAAACAATCTCAACTAGGACTGTCACTGGGTGGAGAGTCTGTATTGATTACAGAAAACTGAACAAATCCACCCGGAAAGATCATTTCCCCCTTCCCTTCATTGACCAAATGTTGGAGAGGCTTGCTCGTCATTCACACTTCTGTTTTCTGATGGTTATTCCGGATTCTTTCAAATCCCCATTCATCCGGATGACCAAGAGAAAACCACCTTTACTTGTCCGTATGGGACATTTGCATATCGAAGGATGCCCTTTGGTTTGTGTAATGCCCCATCCACTTTTCAGAGGTGTATGACAGCAATCTTCTCTGACATGCTAGAAGATTCCATTGAAGTCTTCATGGACGACTTTAGTGTGTGTGGTTCGTCTTTTGACACATGTCTGGTTAATCTTGAATTTGTGTTAAAAAGGTGTCAAGAGACGAACCTTGTACTGAATTGGGAAAAGTGTCACTTTATGGTCGAGGAAGGCATTGTACTTGGGCATAAAGTGTCGAAAAAGGGTATTGAAGTAGATCCGGCAAAGGTTTCGGTTATTGAGAAGCTTCCGCCACCGAACTCGGTGACGGGAGTTCGCGCTTTCCTTGGACATGCTGGTTTTTACCGACGTTTCATCAAGGATTTCTCTCAAATAGCCAAACCATTGACGAATCTACTTCAGAAAGATGTTGATTTTGCTTTGATGAGTCTTGTACTAAGGCTTTTGAAACTCTTAAGAAAGCCCTTACTTCTGCCCCCATTGTGCAAGCTCCGGATTGGAGCTTGCCTTTTGAACTAATGTGCGATGCTAGTGACTTTTCAGTGGGAGTTGTTCTTGGGCAACGCAAGGAAGGGAGGCTACATGTGATAGCCTATGCAAGTAGGACTCTGGATGATGCTCAACGGAACTATGCAACTACGGAAAAGGAAATGTTGGCCGTGGTATTTGCTTTTGACAAGTTCCGTTCCTACTTGACATGTAATAAGGCGTGGTGTATACGGATCATTCTGCGGTCCGGTATTTGATGAGTAAGAAGGATGCTAAGCCTAGGCTCATTAGGTGGGTGTTGCTTCTTCAGGAGTTTGATTTTGAGATGAAAGAGAAGAAGGGGACGGAGAATGTGGTAGCTGACCATCTTTCACGCCTCCCTCCTGACAATCTGGAGAGATTCCTATCGAGGACGATTTGAGAGAAGAAGCCTTGTTCGCCATTTGAACAATGAGGTTCCATGGTTCGCTGATTATGCAAATATATCTGGCTTGTGGGATTGAACCTCATGGTTTTACTTCCCAACAAAGGAAGCGTTCTTTAAAGAAGTTTCGAGGTTCTACTGGGATGACCCGCTCCTTTTTAAGAAGTGTGCTGATGGCGTGTTTAGGAGGTGTGTTCCTAATCATGAGATGGCCTCGGTTTTGCATCATTGCCATACTTTGGCATGTGGAGGACACGGTGGAGCAAGCAAAACTGTTGCTAAGGTGCTCCAATGTGGTATGTTCTGGCCAACATTGCAAAAGGATGCCCGACATTTGTGGTGGCTTGTGATAGATGTCAACGGAGTGGTGGCATCACAAAGCGACACGAGATGCCTCAACAGAACATTCTTGAGGTTGAGCCGTTTGATGTCTGGGGGTCGACTTTATGGGCCCATTCTTCCTTCCTGTGGGAATGTATATATTCTTGTTGCGGTGACTACGTGACCAAATGGGTGGAAGCCATTGCCTCTCCCACCAATGACCATAAGGTAGTCACCAAGCTCTAAAAAGATCATCTTCCCTCGATTTGGGGTGCCCCGTGTATTGATCAGTGATGGCGGTTCACACTTCGCCAAAAAGCAATTAGAAGCACTATTGAAGAAATACGGGGTGAATCACAAAGTAGGTCTTCCTTATCACCCCCAAACACAAGGCCAAGTTGAGGTTTCGAATCGAGAGGTTAAGAATGTCCTTGAGAGAGTGGTCAATAGGACACGAAAGGATTGGTCTTTGAAGCTTGATGACGCTCTTTGGGCTCTTCGCACGGCTTTCAAGACTCCCATCGGCACCACTCCCTATCGCCTTGTGTATGGCAAGGCATGTCATTTGCCGGTTGAGCTTGAGCACAAGGCTTGGTGGGCAGTTAAGGAGCTCAACATGGATCTACACTTGGCAGGAGAAGCTCGAAAAGAAAGGCTAGTAGAACTGGAGGAACTTCGTTTTGATGCTTATGAGAGTTCTAGACTGTACAAAGAGCAAACGAAGAAATGGCACGACAACCGGATTCAACAACGAGATTTCCGGGTTGGGGACAAGGTCTTACTGTTCAACTCAAGACTAAAGCTTTTCCCCGGAAAGTTAAAGTCCAAGTGGTCGGGTCCCTTCTCTGTGTTAAAGACTACTCCATATGGAGCTTATGAAGTTATGGGTGAGAACGGCCCATTTTGGGTTAACGGGCAAAGGTTGAAGTTCTATCATGATTCTCATGCCGTTGGTTCAATTGGTTGCTTGATTCTTCGCTCACCTGAGCGACTCTTGTGATGGCAGTATCCTTTTTAGTCTAGCTAAAGACTTAAAACAAGCGCTATACGGGAGGCAACCCGTTTCTTTTCTTCCTTTTCTTTTATTTTGGTTCATTTTTCTTTTGTTTGTTAGTTAGAATTTTGATTTATCAGTTAGCCATGAGTGCTACATTGGGACATCTGAGTTCTTGTGAAAAGTTAAGTGAAATGAGTGAGAAAACAGAAGGTTTTGTGCGCCCGCACCTACTCCAGGTGCGCCCGCACAAAAGGAGAAAAATTTCGAAAAATTTTTGGTGCGCCCGCACATATACATGGTGCGCCCGCACCAAATCCTCCGGAACTTTTGAAGAGAAAAACAGAAGGTTTTGTGCGCCCGCACCTACTCCAGGTGCGCCCGCACAAAAGGAGAAAATTTTCGAAAAAAAAATTTGGTGCGCCCGCACACGTACATGGTGCGCCCGCACCAACTTTTCCGGAATTTTTCAAGAAAAAACAGAAGGTTTGGTGCGCCCGCACCTCAGGATGGTGCGCCCGCACCAAACGCTTGACAGTTTTTAAAAATCGATTGGTGCGCCCGCACCTGACGTAGGTGCGCCCGCACCAACCTGGCTGGGCGAAAAAAAAAAAAAAACGACAGTCTTATTGAAATTTTCGGCCCTCCTCCCTCTTTTCTTCATTATTTCGAACTCTCTCTCACACTCACTCACTTTCTCTCTCTTGCTCCTCTCTAGATCCGGCACACTACCCTTTTCCGGCGACTTTCAACGGAAATATCACCGAATCTTCATCACCATCTTCTCTACAACATTCAAAGCACAAAAAATTGGGGGTTTTGCAAGGATTCGATTTCTAGGGTTTCAAAATTGGGGATTTTCATCTCCATGTTGGTAACTCCCTTCTAATCTTTGCTTTTTCATCAATAATCAACTAAATTGGACTTCTAGTGTGTTTTTTTTGAGTTGCATGCTTGTTTTCCTTAATTTCTTTTGATTGTTCATGAACTTTGTCATATTTGTGTTTGGTGATGTGGTGAACAATGCAATTTTTGTGGTTTGTGATAAATTCATAATATCTTCTTTTTGAGAACTACATTGCAAGCATTGTTCGGTGTTGTTGCTTTTTGTGCATAATTGTGGTTGGTTTGGTGAAATTGGCTTGAAAGTCTCTTTGAGTGGTGAAACTCTTGATTGCTAGCAACTTTGTTGCTACTAATTGTGGATGGCTAGCTGGTAGATCTTAGGCTTAGTTTTTATTTTCTTTCTTTTTTGTGTGTGTTTTTTTTTTTTTTTTTCTTTTTGTTTGGTGTTGTTTTTTTTTTCTTTTTGCGTGTTTCTTTGTGTAGAGTGTCCGCTTTGTGGTTGTGTCTTTGCAGCAGATCATCACTTCTCCTTCCCTTTTTGCCAAACAAAATTCTTTTTCACCATGGGAAGAAGTGGTGGTGAAGGCTCATCCGGTCTAAGCGAGCAAAGACGGGGTCTTCTTCACAAGGACCTTCGTCTAGCTCGCATCCCCCTCCCCTATATGCTCTAAAGTTTCCCAACGCCGCTCACAAACAAATTTTCAACAACTTTCTGAGCGACACTTCGTCCAACAAGTTCTATGACTCACACTACCTGCAACTACCTTCATCAACTCGATGATAAGGGAATGGCAGATAATGTCGGGTTATCGGACTTCCTTTCTATTCATGAACCTACTTATGAATCAACTCACTCTGATTCTTGAGTACGTTGAACATAAGTAATGTGACAGGTGCTCTAACTATTCAATTTCGTATGTTTAATCAAGCTAGAGCACTGTCTTTTGACGAATTCTGTGAGGCGTTTGGGATGGACCCTCGAGCTCCCGCGATGCCCCTTGAGCATCATCTGGCAGGGATACAATGAGCAAGAGTGGTGGGCAAAGATCACCAACGGTACGACTTCGTTTCGAACGAACTCGTCCAAAGTCGGAGATCATCCACCTTGCTCTCCGATACTTCCATAGGATGTTGGTTTACACCATCTTTCCTAAACAGGAAGTCGGGCAGTTGCGAAGGACGAGCTGTGGTTCTCTGGTTGGCCACTGACGGGCGCCACCATAGAGCCCGCATTAACTTTGCTGCTCTCTCCTCAACCGACTGCAGGAAATTCGGGGGGCACAACGGTGACTGGGGAGATCCTTTGTGGTGGCATGGTCACCCGACTAGCTCCTACCTTGACTGACGATGACTGCTCGCTTGGAAGCAGCGTGCCTACTGTTGGTCAGCCAACAAGTTGGATGGTGCCAGTTTGCAGCAGATGAAATTTCTGCGCGTTATAAAGAAACGGAAACCTGGCTTGTGGGGGGGCGACCTTACTGTCATATAGGGCCCGACTTCGTTTGGGACCTCCCAGCTAACGTCGAAAATCGTTGGTGGGTTCCCCCTGACCATGACATCCCACGGGCTATCCCCGAGCCCATGCCTATGGAGATCGATCCCCGCGTTCCGAGAGGTCCGAGGCCCGACCACCGCATTCTGAGAGTGAGGTGGCCGAAGCTTCTTCCTCTCATCCTTCGACATGGGCTCTGTCATGGCAGCCTTAGCACAGATGCAGGCCTCTCAGGAGGCCAATCACCATGCGGTTACGGCTACTCTTGCCGGTATCCGCACCGACCTGGACCATGTGTCTAGGGTGCTTGGCGCACTCACCTCGCCAATGTCCACTCCGGACATGAGCCTCCCTTCCCTAACCATCCCCACTACCCCTTCTTTGACCCTCGAGAAGGGCCTTTGAGGAGCCTTCATTCCGTCCTTACCCCACTACCCATCCTACTATGATGGGTCTCTGGTGGGTATTTCCCCCTTACCCCCTCCCGATGGGGGATGGTGGGAACTATTAGGAGCTTTTCCTAACCCCCCTCCCTCTCCCTCCTTTTGCAACTCCGAGCGCGGAGTTTTGCTTAAGCTTGGGGGACTTGCTTGTATGTCTATATCTTAGTGAGTTTCGGGGTCATAGAGGTTAGAAGTTAGGGTCTCATTGGTTTTCGGTTGTTATTGGTGATTGTTTCTGTTGTGGTATTGACATCCTCCACCCCTGCTGACTTCTCTTCACCTGTACAGCTGTGCTTTGGTAGTTTTTCTTTTTGTCATTTCTTTTGCTTATTATTTTTATTAAAAAAAAAAAAAAAAAAAAACATCATTTCTGCATTTAGGATAGCTTGGTTGCATGCATGATTTGTGGCTAAAGAGTTCATGACTTGATTGGAAGACCTTCCTTATATTAGACTTGATGATTTTGGAAGCCCTGTTGTGACTTTAGGCGTCTTTGAAACCATAACTTTTGGTAGAGTCTCTTTGAAATTAGGCGAGTTGGATGAATGGATTGCCTTGCCCCTTGTGCGATGAATCCCGAAGGAGGGCCAAGAACCTCGTAAGACTCACTCACAACCCTCACCATTGATCGCCTAACTTGTGACTTGCATTTTAGCTCCCAAGATTACATAAGACGAGCCTCTATGAGAATGATTTTGGGCGTTTCTTTTGCTAGTAATAGGAGCTACAGAGCCAAAAGCTTGAATACCCGCATAATGTTCGCTTCTCAACCCATCTGAGCCTTTCTATCCTATTTTTGCTTAACCCACATAATGAGTCATGGCCAAACTTTCCCCAAAGTGGAGTACATGTGTAGTTTTTGTTGAGTTAAGTGGTTTTGATATTAAGTCTTGGTTGAAAGAGAGTTAATGTGCTTGTATGATGGTAAAAGTTGAAAAAAAATTTTGTGAAAAAGAAAGACAAAAGAAATAAAAGAAAGAAAGTGCTTACCGACCAACTTGATGAGAAAAAAGGAAAAAGTTCACAAAGTGAAAAAGAAACAAGTGAAATTCAAGGATATGTGTGAGAGTTCTTTAATTGAGAATAGTGTTAGGACTAGCTTGGGGAGTATTTACCCCTAGTTTGTACTCCACTTACCCTTTTTGCACCACATTCCTAGAATATGATCCACACCCCTAACCTAGCCCCGTTACAACCTTAACAAAGCCCCTTTTGACTTCTAGATTGGACTTGATCTATTTAGTAGTGGCGGGTGAGATTTTGTGCAAGTCATGATGAGGGTCATCAAAACATGGTAGAGGCGAGCAATTATGGTTGAGCATCCCTAGGGAGGAGTCAAACTTGGGTCTTGGAAGTGGAGAAGAGTGAGAAATCATTCTTGGAAAGCTTTCTTTCAAAAAGACTCGGTTGATCGGTGGATTGAGACCTTAGAGTCACTCTTGTGCTTCCTAATCATCTTCCCTCTTGTGTTTGGTTGGTCTCCTAAATCTTGATATGAACTCATTTAGCTTGCATGTCATGTTTGTAACCTTGCATTTAGAGCATATAGGTTAGGTTGTTGCATGTTTCCCTTTTCTTTCTCTTTTTCTTTTTCTCTCCTTCACTCTCATTCTTGGTTTACTTGAGGACAAGCAAAACGCTAAGCTTGGGGGAGTTTGATAAGTGCGTTTCTAACGCACTTTATGACCTTCTTTTGGCTTGTTTTAGCTCCCTTTTCCTCCTTTTCTTCCTTCTTTCTCCTCACTTTTCCCTTTACTTCATTCACTTGATCATACTTGATCATAGTGACATTTTGCTAGATTTTCGATCTATTTTGATCGAATTTCTAGCACATTTGCTTTCACCATGTTTGCTCGTGTTTCTATTGCAGGTATGACCCTTTTTGGGGCCGAGAAATGGAGCATGGCACGAGGGACAACTAGAGGCTGAGAGTTAGCCTGAGGTGCGTCTGGTGCGCCCGCACACGCTATTTTGCGCCCGCACCATCAACAAACATTGCAGCCCAAAACAGACGAATTGGTGCGCCCGCACCAAGTGTAAGATGCGCCCGCACCTGCGTCTGGTGCGCCCGCACCAACTCTATGTGCGCCCGCACATTTTGACGTATGAATTCAAGATGAGGCAGAAGCTTAGGTGCGCCCGCACCTTCACATTCGTGCGCCCGCACCTGAGCATGGTGCGCCCGCACCTCCTTATGGTGCGCCCGCACCATGCGTTCCGTAACAAAGGTTTCAATCATTAAAGCCCTCTTTCCTTTCGAGGGAGGGATTACGCTTTATTCTATCTTTCACACAACTTTTTAGGGTTTTGTATTAGAGAGAAAACACTGGAGTTTTCATTGGTAACTGAGATTAGAGATCATAGTTTTGTGATTTGATTTACATTCAAGGTACTTTTTATTCAATTCAATTCAAAGTTTTAGTTTTTATTTCATTCTCTTGGTGTTGTTTATGTTATCATATTATTTAAGATCTTCATTTTCTGAGTTTAATAATTGCGATTTCTATTAGTTTAATCATTTCTAAATCATGTTTAATCTTAGATTAGTCATAGATTCATTGTTTAATTGCTTTAACTCCATGATTAGTGAGTAGTTTCATAATCTAGGTTAGGGTGAAAGTATGGATTAGGGTTTTAATATGATGTTGATGTGATTGTGATTATTTAGAGAAAATTATGCATTGATCTTGGTGTGTTGAGACCTTAGGATAGATATTGATCACATCTATACTTTGATATTTTGATTTCAAACGTTCTTAAATTGGATTTTGAACTCTTTTATCATCCCCAAGAATCAACTTAATTTCTATACCAAGATATTGGATGGAAATTAAGGGGATCCTTCATTAGGGTTTTCCAAACTTATCGAATCGCTTAATCAATTAACTAAAGACCATTCGAGAGAGGATTTATTGATTGATTGAGTGATTACTCTTGAGGACATTCGAGAGAGGACTCAAGTAATTTAGAGGGAAACTAAACCTTGCATAATCGTCTCTGTTGCTTCGCAATCGCATTAACAATCATCATCCGTTCTTATTCATACTAGTAACCTTAACTCTAGTGTCTTTTATTTGATATTTAAACTCGTGATATTTGCTTGTTCTAGCTGTTAGATAGTTTTAATTGTTACCAAACATCTTTCAAACCCCAAATACCTTTCAATTAGGTAGTCTAGACTAGATAGACTCTAATCAATCCCATTTTCCCTGTGGATCGACCCTTGACTTGCCCTTACTATTCTCTTAGTGATTGCTTGTTAGGACTATAAATATTGTTTGGAAAGCGGTTCTTAGTGCCTTAACGACACACTAAAAACCTCTTATCATGTAATTTTGATCCCTGTTGGTTATTCATTAATTGTATTTATTACTTTTGTTTCAAATAATAAGCTTCATTAGCTTCCCCGCAATTTATTATTTGCTCACTATAATTCGAAACTCTCTAATGTTCTAACTTTCTCTCTTATTTTCTCATTTGCAACTGTTTGAAAACATGCCGAAATTGAAGATTGTTACTTGTGGAGGGAGTTCATTCATCATACACATAGGTGTACCATGTGCATGGTACGCCCAAGACTAATTTTTGCTTATTTGAAAGTATTGGAAGCCTCATTTTTAGTACATTTTGCTTATTTGGATGATAACAAATGAGCAATGAGCGATGAGCAAAAAGAAAATAGCCTTGGTTGTACCATGCTCATGGTACACCCAGGTGTTTGATAATTTTATTGCTTGTGGAGGGAGGTGCTCTGAGCAACTAAGTTGCTCGAGAAGTAATCATCAGGTACATTTTTAGGCTCTTTCAAATTGCATTTTTTCGTTTTGATTAACTCTTGCTTTTTGTATGTGTTTTTTAAAATTCATGTAATTTTGTGCTGCAATTTTCATGTTTTTTGTTTGATTTTGCAAGTCTTTTTAGGTTCTTTTTGGATTCTTCATTTTTTAAAAATTTTTTCTAGTTTGTAACTTATATTGCACTATCTAGTAATTCATGTTGTTCCTCATGAGTAACCTTGTATAATTTTGTAAATTTCATGTTTTTTATGTATTTTTTGAAGTTGTAAATCTAGATTACGAAATCTTAGCTCATTTTATTTTTTAACAGTAACATTACCTTCTTCTAATTTTTTTATTCAGGTTTTACATTTGTTGTGTTTGTTGATTTTTTCGAATTACTTTTAATTGTATTGTGCTTTTTATGAAGTTACTTGTAATCCAGATTTTTGAGGTTACTGATTTACATAGTTAGAGGTTACTGATTCGGTTAGTCAGGAGTTACTAGTCAATAGAATCGTTTTGAGGTTTTGCATGGGTTGTGTTTGTTCATTTTTTTTTAATTAATTTGAGTTGCATTGAGGTTATCATGAACTTATTGGTAATTCACATTTTTTGAGGTTACTAATTTATATAGTTAGAGGTTAATCCTGAATAAATGTGGATATGAGGTTAATAGTTAACATACTTATATGTTACTAATCCAATTAACAAGTACATAAATAGAGTGATCATAATCAAATTATCTTAATATCTGATGAGTTATGTTGATGACTAACTCTTTAAGAGCCAATTATTGATTATTTGATCTAAATTAAATAAAGTTCAAATACAACTTATCAGAAGTGTTACTCACAAAATTAGTGATGCACCCATATAAACTACCATTTTTTCCCCATATACCCCCTGACAAATACAACTTATAGGCCCCTCGCCCTCCCTCCTTTCCCCCAGTCCCCGTGCTGCCAGTGGTATGCAACCAATGATGTCAGGTTCCCTCCACTGCTGCCACCCTAGCCTCGCCTCGCTCCCTTGCTAGCTACTGCAACCTACCCCCGAAACCACCCCCAAAACTACCCCAGTGACTACCAGTGCTTCCCCTCCACGACCTCCAAAACCATCCCACCAGCCCCTGCCACTCCTTCCACACCCTTGAAACCAACCCCCCAGCCACCCCCTCCTCTCTCCTTCCGTCCCAGCCCTCGAAACCAACCCCCTATCCACTGCTACCCCTCCCATCTCCTACGCATTCCCCTACCCCTGAACTTTCATTGTTGTTTTTGAATTTTGAGAGAGAGAGAAAGAGAGAGACAAAATGGCGGTTTCGTGTGTGGGAAAGGGGAGGGGCGGTATTGTGTGTGGGATGGCTTTGGGGTGGTGGAGGGGAAGGGAGAGGTTGTTTTGGCTCGGAGGGTGTTTTCCGGGGTGGGGGAAGGTGACAGTGGCAGGAAGGTGGTTTTGAGGATGGAGGAGGAGAAGAGAGGGGGTGAGGGTGGTGGCTGGTGAGGCTGGGGCGAGGATCAGGTGGTGGTGGTGGTTAGGAAGAGAGAACTAGGATTAATTAGAATTTTTTAGGATTAATTAGGGTTAATGACTAATGGAGTTGATCGTTGTTTGTCATTAAGGACATTCTAATGTACTTTCAAGAAATTGAGGTGTACCTAATGAATTCTTAAAAAAGTAGGGGTCTCTGTTAATAAGAAAATTTATTTAGGGGTATATGATAAAAAAAATCATATGAACTAATACCCTAATAGTTAGCTATTTTAGGAGTAAGGCTTTGTCTGTTTAGACGAAAATCATCTTTTTGTATAAAGTGTTTATAATGGAAAAATGTTTTCCAAAGGAAAATACAATGATAGAGTAGCTTTCTTTTATTTGGTTTCTCAAATGAAAATTTTAAAAGACAAATGATTGAAAATGAAAAGATGTTTATAATTGAGAGGAAGGAAGGACGAAGTTGAAGAATAGAGAGAAAAATGTAGCATTCCTTTATTTAAGAAAATGATTTTTTTTCATCATTTTTTAACTTGTAAGAATTATTCTCTACCTTTTACAAACGAAAAGATAGAAACATGGAAATTTTACTTTTTGAAGAAAATGTATGATCTAAAAGGCTTAAGCTAGGGTTGTGATTCCTCCTAAAAAAAAAGTGATGGTTGCAAAATGTATCTATTTATGCTAATATATTAAAAGGGTTTTTTAACCAGGGACGGTGACATTTGCGCTTTAGATAAGGGTTTTTTATGCATGTAATTCACATACAATAAAAATATTAGAAAATGCTTTGTATAAGATATGATCCCATGATTTCAAACTCAGATACTAAAGTCATACTTAACCACTAAACCAAATCATATTTAATATTATCATTTTAAAATAAAATTTTAATAAATAAAATTTAGTTTGGGAGTACAAATGCCGTATCCATGCAAAGAAATACTACTATATAGTTGATCAAAGAGGCATATATTAAACAATTAAAGGATTTTATTTGATTGTAGCCCAACTACTCAAATGGTAACCCAACTAAAGCAGGCCCACTTATTTTTATTTCTTGATGAACAGATCCATAGCCCAATACCCTTGATATATTTGCATTGTGTTTGTAGAACTACAGAACCGGGCCATTAATTACATACGGATGAATAATGGTATTAGACAATGGTGAATGGTCCAGTCACAGTCTAGGTTCAGACTTCAGCCTTGCTTCTTTACCTCATAAACTTGATCAACGATAATGCCTCGTCAAACGCCATAAAATAAACTTGCAAGCGCATTACTATCTAGGGATTTTTTTAGGAACTAACAAGTATTTTATGTGATATATATAGAAGTGAGTTCATAAGAGAATGCATACTTACATGAGAAATGAAAATGAATTTTACTCGGTATAATTTTTATGAATAAGTGATGTAACTCTAGTGAAAAAATAATGTAACTCCAAAAAAAAAAAAGAATATTAGAAAAAAAAATTAAAATATTTCTTTTTTGGACTCAAAATTTTCTAGGGGTATAACTCTAATGAACAAGTGTTGTAACTCTAATCCAATCATGTGGCTGAGATTCATTCTCATTTCTCATATAAGGAGCATTCCCATATGATCTTGCTATATGTGAGAAATGAGAAAATAAGTTTTTTATAAATAGTATTGAAGCTTATAATAGACGAAATATTAAAGATAGAACGATATTATGGATACTAGCTATAAGATAGCATAACTAGTCATGCAATAAATGAACATGTTATTCCTTTATCTTCTCAACTTTTTCACTCGTCCGAAAAAAAAAGTGTCCTTAGTTATGACCCCATCTGACCAAATACATTATAAATATGAATCCTGTCACATCTGCAAGACATTTTAATTTATTTCATTGCTAATTTAAACAATGATGCAATTGTTGCACAACTTTCACAAAATAAAAACAATGTATGTATGAAAAAAAGTGAGCAACTATTCACGTTGGGAAATTTCGGTAGGGTAGAAGTTGCATTGCAACTCCTTCGTCTAATTGACACTAGAATTTCATACCCATTGCTGAAATTTAAGGTAAACTAAACTGAAACAACCCTTCTTGAATGGAAAATTTCAATTTAGAATCCATAGTACTAATTTAGTTAGATAACAAGGGTTCAATCTTCTGAACAAAAGAATCTCCTGCTTACCCCTTCCATGCTACAAAAGAAGAATGGGGGAAAGGAATTGCCTATACTATTACATTTACCATCTCTATTTAAGATTAGCATACTAGATAGCTCGTTAAGTTAGCTCAAATTGGTTAACCAAGGCCGAAAGGAACAACTCTTATATGCTTGAGTGGGTATTCTACATTAACACCTCCTGCATGTTCCACGAAACCAGCTGGGGAGAATGATGCTCCATGGCATACGCAAATAATGCTCACCTCAGCTTTTGTGTATTTATACAAAAACCCGGTGATTGTCTTTCCTTCAGGTCCATTTCCGGTGGTTGAAACACACGGCATTTGAGAAAATACAAGTTTCTGTTGGCCTATCAGCCCAACTGGCTTTGGCGGCTTTGCATTTTCTCCTACTGCTCCCTTGGGAAGTGATGAGCTTGGAGAAGTTGTGTTAGGATCTATATGTGACAATGTCTTATCATTTATAGGTTGAGCTTCATTTTGTTGGCAAGTCATGCTTGATGAGGTTACCCCTTCTGATGACTTACAGGGTTGTGTTGAGCCAGTGATGAGTTCAATCTTGTTAGAGTATGAGCTGCACCATTCGGGTTTTGAATGGTCTGGGTTAGAACTAAATGGTTGAAGGTCTAGTTGAGATGAACAGGGTTGTAGTTGTGAAGTAGTACTAGTTGTTGGAACATTCGGAGTTGGGAATTGTGAGTTAGGATTGCTCGAATGACTGCCGGTGTCACTGCTATTCCCACCTGAACAAGGGCAAAAGGATTGACATGTCAAAAAGATTTCACAAACAGAAAACAGAGGGTGTTCACCTCAAGCATAATTAACAATTTCATAGATTTTGCAATCTAGATCTAAGACCATGGAGAAACAACCACAATACAAAAATTTCTCTAATTGTAGTAATTATGAGGCAATATACGACGGTCACACTAATGAATGTATAAATATTAGAAATCCATATTAGAAAAAGGAATCCATTCACCAATTGTAGAGGTAGTATATGACAATAAGGCTAATGAATGTCTACGAGTATAAAAAAGTTTTAAGAAAGTCTTATTTTTGGTATATTAAGATATATTGTTATGTAATTTCTTTTAATAACAAGATATGGTAATAAAAATATGATGAAAAACACATAATTGGAGGTGAGGTTCAGTAACTTATATTACCATATGTATTATCAAGAGAATTTCTTTACAACATTAGATATAATTTCATTATCATTACTATAATTTATTTCCGACTACCAAACGAGCCACCAGTGATGCATGTCCCTTGTCCCACCAGTGATGCATGTTTCTGAACTTGCACAAAAATCTGTCTATGGCAAATTTAAGCCATAAAGTTCTCTTGCTATATGGTGTTAGCATAAATGTCGGAAATCAAACCTATTAAAAAAGGTGGATTAGGACAAAAAATTTGTGACCCAAAACCTGATTTCACCTAAACCGACCCGATTTGATTTTGTCTTGGCCTTGGAAACCATTGCATTTAGAATCATATGATAACTAATCTACAAAAGACACCTTTGATTATCAGTATCATTGGATTTCAAAGTCTTTGTTGATCTTATTTGTATGGTTGAAGTTGGCTATTGACTATACTTATTATGAGTAGCTATATCACTATATGTTGTGCATATTCTGTAGGTAATTCTGAGACAGGGTTGTATACTCAAGAAATTAAACAAAATAAGGTCTAAGAATCCATTAATGTGTTGATTCTACTCAAACAACTTTAGGTCTTGAACAAGCATCATTTTTACACAAAACCTGAAATGACTTGACCTGTAAATCTGTAATAACATGAACACGAAGTCATCTCTAACTGAAACCCGACCCGACAACACATTGGACAAGTAAATTACTTTCAACAACTAAAAACATTGTGCAAGTATCAAGGTGATCTAACAGTCATCTCATTTGCAAGTAAAAAGTATGGTAACAATGCAGATACTACTCAGCCAACACTATCATGTTTGAGTATTGGTTGATCCTGATGTCTTTCAAGTTTCGAGAGACACCACACAAAATGATGCAGCATAATCCAGGGTTAAACAAGGAATTAACATCCTTGCTAGCATATTTGCATGTTGTTACACCTCAGCCCAAGATTGATTAACATTATCATGTCACCAATTCTCCCTAAAACTGTATAATATGTAGTAGTACTACATTTTACTTCTTTCATTTACAGATAAGTGATAACCATACAACACTTCAGTTATTAATTTGACTACATATTCTCATCAGTATTTAAGAAATAACATAGTCACGTACAATCGTATAAACTATAAAAAAAAATAAGTTACACTTGTTTGAAAAAATAGGAAGTAGTATTATCTTATCTCCAAAATGGAACTACTCAAATGGGGTAGTACGCTACAAAACGCAGAACGAAACCGTCACTCACGATGTCACAACTCACAACAACTTCAAAAACTCTTACGGCCCATTTGGTAGTTGGTTATAAATGGTGGTAATGGGAATGAATTAGTACATAAATTTGTGAAGAATATCATTGTTCATTCCGATGGTAATGCTAATTTATCCTAAAGTGTTCACATTTATTCTTGAATTTTCATTCCCATCCAATACCACCTTGTAGGTGGTAATGAGTCGTAATGAAAATTGCTTCCCCTTGGATACAAAAACACAAGTTTATGCGTGACATTGCTTGCCCATAGAGAAAAAATGCTTCCCCATGGAGATTTTAAGGGTGCTTCCCTAATAAAATTACACTTAAAATTTAATCCCATTACTGCAATTTATTAACGACTAACAAACGGACCGTTAAGGTTTTCAAAGATTGGAAACTAAACTAATACTTTTATAAAGTTCTACTATATATCATTGTCTTTCGTGGTTTCCTATGAACAATCACAAAACAAATCACCTTCCCATGTTTTTTCTTAAAAATAAATAAATCACGCGTAATATTTGGTCATACTTTGATCACCTAATTCTCATTGATTAGCAACACCGTCCACATTATTATTTTAAAGCAATGTGACAATGTATACATCTTAATCTCTTCACTTCAATTTAAGAACTACAACTTGTCTCAAAACCCAAAATAATATAAAGCTACAACTTGCCAAAAACTATCATATATTAAACTAAAACATCAATGCATAATAACACAATCATGTCATAACCCCAATTGCAAACAACCCCCATTTGCAATTTGCAACTTTCTTTAATACTACCTCTGTTTTTATTTAGTTGCAACGTTTTGACTTTCACGCTTGCTAATGTACAATTTCAAATCGTTTTATCTCTAATTGTATGTAAGTAAAAATTATAAAAATTTGATATTATGAAAGCTTACATCGAAACGAATCAAACAAGACCCCACATGACTATATTTTGTTTAACATATAAGTCAATAAATGTGGTCAAATAAGAGAACATGAATAGTGCAATTTGTCAAACGTTGCAACTAAAAAAGAACGGAGGTAGTATATAATTATCACAATAATCTCGGGATTACCGTCTTTCTTAAACCTACATTTTATAATATACACAAATTATTATAATAGACGGTCTAATTTTAATATAAAATTAGACAATGCAAACGTACGTTTTCCTAAGAAGCCCATTCAATTTCTCTCTAACCTAACATTATTTTTTGGTATCTTGCACCATCTTAGTCGTCCATTCTCTTTTCCTTCTTTTATTTCCCTTCTAAATTTCGAATTAGAACAAACAATTTTTAAAAATAGTCCGTCAGTCTTACAAAATGGATTAAGCTAGTCACTAAATGGATTAAATCAGTCACTAAATGAATTAAAGAATGTTATTAATGAATAGCTTAAACTGGTCACTAAATAGATTAAAATGGTCACTAAATAGATTAAAGTAGTCACTATATTAAGAAATATGATCTATTCTTTTCTTAATATTGGGCTTGGGCCGCGCCTACTTTTAAATTAAAAGTAGACGGTCTCTTACAAGACCAACTGTATAATATATTATCCTTCTTAACCAATTTGCCAATTTTTTAATTGCAACTATAACGTTTGATTACATATTCTCATGTGGCATTTTATCTTGTATTATGAAATATTATCAACTTGTAACAAAGAAAGAAAAAAAAACGGGCAGATCTTCCTCGAAAATGACTTAAAGAACAAAATCCTTCCACCTTGCAATTACATCAAACTCATTCTTAAACAAGTAAAATTTCATAAGAATTTACCCCTCCGCTTCTTCAAAGTTAAAAGTTCATTAAATTTGACCCTCTTTCAACCCTAATGCATAAAACTAAGATTATCAGGTAAAATATTGTTGGATTCATCTCAATACGTGAATTAAGTTTACAACTTTATTCTATACACTATACTCCCGCTCCCTCATAATATAGTGGTGGTTTCTTTTTCGATTTTCCTTGTTTTTTAGTACTACATTTTTCCGTATTTTGTTTAACTAACCCGTGTCATCTTTATTTATATGCTCTTTAACCTATTATTCTCCATTATCTTATCTAAAATCATTTTTTTCTCATAATTTAATTGTACCTTAATCCTGATGAAAGGTACGAAACAAGCCGTATATTATGAGATCGAAAAGGTAAGTTTTATTAATAAACAGTTGAATGTTAGACGAACGTTGAAAAAGCAAAGGCAGAGGCGAATTACCTGGACCAGAAATACTCTGGCAATTATCAGAAATCCCGGATGAACTACCGCTAGAAACGGAAGTACCATCTTTACCCTCATTAACAGAAGTAAATTTACTATTTTGCCCCTGGTAAGGTCGGAAACCACCAGCATTATTCCACCCCAACCACGGCGGCGCTGCTCTTTCTCCTTGAAATCCTAAATTAAGCGCCTTACGACGTCGTTCCAAACAATCCTCCGTCACCTGGTTAACAACGACGTCGTTTTTAACACAAGCTTTACGTTTAAAGTCCCTCTTCAACTTAGCTTTATGTCGGCGTAAAGCTTGCGCATCACGCTTCGAGAGGATCCGAACGTTAGAAGAAGGAGAAGAAGCTTCTAGAAGCTTCTTAGGATGATGGTCAAAAGATGAAGAAGAAGAACAATTTAATGGGCGTAATGAAAGGCTTAGCTCTAATTCATCTTCCTCAATTGCGTCGGAATATACGGTTGTTTTTGCGTCGGTTGTAATTTCGACGTCTGCTTCGTGTTCGTCCGCCATTGTTGTGTAAAATAAATGGAGGGAGGAAAGTGTGTTTTGTTTTTTTGGCCGAGGGTTTAAAAAAAACGTAGGGGTTCTTTTTTATTAGCTTTGATGGAGAGGAGGAGGGTGGTGACACGTGGTGGGGTGAGAGAGGCGAGTGAGATGGTTGTTGACACGTAAGAGGTGGGAAGGTTTGGAGAGAGAGAATGTATTTTAGCTTCAATGGTGGTTAATTCTCATTCTACTTCTTCTATCATCTATATTTGGATCCTTTTTTTGTAATCCAAGTTAAATTGAATGTTTTGGTTGGATACCTTTGGGTGATATAACTATATAACTAAGAGTTCAAAACGTGCCACGGTGTATAATGTATATTGCTAAGAATTTGATTTATTGATTTAACTATACATACTCTTTCCAGAAGCGGAGCCATCTAGAAGACATGAGAATATATATAAATCCCCCACTTTGAAAAAATAGATTCACGTTTTTTTTATAATAAACAAAAAGCTACGACAAAGCACGCGTGATTGCGTGAACAGAACGGAGAAAGTGCAAGAATTGAAAAAAAAATTCACTTGTAATTTTTACAATTTTTTTCTTAGCTTAATAGTGGTTGGACTAGTTAGATAGTCTAACACAAGAGTGTGCTAAGAAGACATCAATGGTTTATCGAGAGGTGATCATTGATCGCTTCCCGGCCTTAAAAAAAAATTACCCATTGGTCGGGTCGGGACAAAAATTGGGTCAAAAATTTGTGCCCAAAGCCCGCTATTTCAGAGCGGGCTTTTCGAGCCAAAATCGGACCGCCGAAAAAAAGACTAAAAAATCATTTTTGGCTTGACCAAAGCCAAAAAAATCCGGACCGGACCGACAGCGAGCCAAAAAATTCTTCCCAAAATCGGGCCGGGCCAAAATGATCAGCTCCAGGTTTATCATTGATTCCACTTGTATACGTGTGTTGTGCACGCGTTTCACAATAAGTTTCTCTCTCGTGTGATACTGACATGATTTGTAACTTTGATCTTTCTTTTTTTTTTTTTTAGGGGATTTGTAACTTTTTTTTTTTTTTGACGGGATAGGGGATTTGTAACTTTGATCTCCCTTGTTTTAATGGTTGGTTAGTTTTTTCATGATCTTGAGTGTGCTAAGAAGACATCATTGATTCGAGTAGTATTTTTCTGTTTAAATAAATTAAAAAATTTGCAATTTAAAATTTCACACATTAAACAGAATGTAAATTTGTAATAAGATCTTATGTGAAAATATGGAGTATCATCGTATCAATATTAATCAGCTAGTATCCCTTTGTCAAAAAAAATCATATTGAGCAAGAAAAACAAGGTATCATTATTAATAAGCTAAGTATCCTTTTGTTAAAAAAATTTCATATTAAGCAAGAAAAATAAAGGTTTGTCATTAAAAATGAGATTGATGAAGAAGTATTATCTACGAACAAGTCAGAAGTGTTAGCATTTTGGCTAAATATATTATAACATCATATAAATTTGAATATATAATATGCATAATTTTAATATAGATTAACTATTGCTAATTCAACAACAGTATCTAATCAACTACTCGAAATTAACGCACAAAGATACTAATAATACTAGCTAGTTATGTAGTTTGTCAACAATAACACATTAAGGCTCCGTTTGGTAGGGCGTAAAACATTTGCAGTGTAAAATAATTTTCATGGAAAATAATTTACAACGAAAAATACAATCCAAAATTAGTTTTCCTTTGTTTGGTTCCATGTAAGAAAAATAATGAAAATGAAAGAAATATGAAAGGAAAAGTAAGGAGGTAGTGAGAGGAGTGTGTAAGAGAGATAAGGAAAACAATTTTCCCTTCATTTTGAAGGAAAAATGATTTTCCATCATTGAGAGTCTAATTTTACTCCAAGGGAAAATAGTTTTACACTCCTTTGCCAACCAAACAATGTAAAACTGAAAATAAAGGAAAACGGCTTTTATGGAAAACGTTTTACACCCTACCAAAAGGAGCCTAAATGAAATTTCACAAGTTATTAAAAGAGACGGTCTAATTTTATGTTAAAATTAGACTAACTTAAGTTTATCACTTTATTCAAAAAGCCCATTACTTATCTTCTTTCTATTGAGCTTAATATGTTGCCTAATTTTAATTTAAAATTAGACGGTCTCTTATAAGACCTATCAAGGCGGTTAAAATAATGTCTTAGGTTTTTCTACGTTATCTTATTTTTTCAATTTTTACGTTGTATCCCAATTTAAAAAATTTCAAATAGTACCCTTAAGTTTACTTTTTTCAATGCAGAATGCCTTTACGACTAATTATGTGTCACTGATTTTATTTACTTTATCTCTATTATATAAGGGAAGGGGGGTGTTATGGAGTCCCTCGATAAATTTTCTAAATTACCCCTTAGTAAATCAACTACTCTACCCAAAAAAAGATGAAAGGAAGTCGAACTCAAATATAACATGAAAAAATTAACAAAAAAAATTATATCAATCAAATATTTGATCAATCAATACACATCAAATAGTAAATCAAAAAGGAAAATACAATCAATTGACAAAGTGAAATGATTTAATTAAAACAAAATACTTTATTGATAAAAATATAGGAAATACTTAATAAATTTGCGTAATATTCTTTTATCGCTCATCAGTTTTAATTTTAAAAATCTTAAAGAAAGTATAAATAAAATAAATAATAATAAACGGATTTGGTTAAGTGATATAAGCTTAATCAACAAAATTAACTAGCCTAAAAAAACATGTATAATGTTCAAATTTTACCTTTATTTATGTCAAAAAAATTATAAATTATGTTCTACAAAAAGTAAGGCACGCATCGCATATTCGCATGCATAAATTGCTAGCATATAAGTATTATCTTTGAGAGAAACTATATTAAATTTCAATTAGTCCAAGATTACAAAAGATAAAGGGAATTCTAAGTCTATATATGGAATATTTTGATCCATTAAAAGGTAAGTTTCAAGGTACCTATAGAATTTTAAAAAAGGATGGAATATAACGTAGATCGTAAATGAATTCGAGGATATAATGTGGAAATCCCTAATTATTATTTTATTATTAATTTTGTTCATTTGATTAATTATATAATAGATAATACTTCCTACATATCTTTTTAATTAGCACACTTTGTATTTTGACACTATTCACAAATTTCATTTTGATATTCGTGATTTAAATATCAGAAAAAATATTATCAAGTAGGATCTTATTAGATTTATCTTTGCATATATTTTCCATATATCAACTTTTGATGGTCAAAATTTATGTCGACAAGTGTTTAGAAATACGAGTAGTATATGTTTAGATTACTATAATTTTTACAAGGTACATCAGGAAACAAAGTTCAAATAATATTCAATAAACTCAAAATTTAATATTTAACTCAAAATAGTTGAATATTTTTTTAACATAACAAGGAGAAGATTGTGAATATAAATGAGTTAGAACTTTTTTGAGGGGAAAAATGAGTTAGTAAGTTATTCTATTAGTCATTGTCCTAATTTTTATTCCATGTGAAAAGACTCACACTGTGGCTTTTCATTAGACCACCTCCCTTTACATATGAGTTAGGATGCATTGTTTCGATCACTAAACACAAAAGTTTTAGGTCTAATTATGGTTAATCATATTCAATTAAGTAGAAAAACAATGTGAACTTAGGACAACTCATTAGCTTCCACCTGAGTCAGATATATAAGTTTAGGTGAATATAACACACCCTCCATCTTTCTTTTTTAACAATTGAAAAGCAATAATCACAACTTTCTTGCTCACCTTAGACTTC
This sequence comes from Beta vulgaris subsp. vulgaris, assembly GCF_026745355.1. Taxonomy (NCBI): domain Eukaryota; kingdom Viridiplantae; phylum Streptophyta; class Magnoliopsida; order Caryophyllales; family Amaranthaceae; genus Beta; species Beta vulgaris. Next base: position 44,230,333 of record NC_079208.1, read on the forward strand.
CAACCATGAGGCCATAATGGCATCTTCTTAGAGATCTCGACATTGTTGGGTCAAATGGCCTCCCTTACATAGAACATGTATAATCTACATTTTTGTCTCTCTTAAGTTTTGTAACATGCATGAGTAGTGACTTGTCCTTTTCTTGGGAGAAAATTGATCCGATCAGAAACTAGAGTTGGTTATAGCTTGTGTATGTGTTATGTGTTAGACGCCCAACAATTTTTCTAAAAGAAAACCTCAAAGTAAGGAGTAGAAAAACAAAGTAAAAAGCTCTACTTGCTTCACATTGGAAAATAGCTATGCTTCAACTTGTTTAGTAATAGGAGTTCCTTAGCACTCATTGTTTGATGGAGTGCTAGAAGTATGGATGTATCACACGTGCACCGGCCGGGCGGGGCTTGTGGCGAGCACGGGGAAGGCAGGGGTTGTGGGTCCGTGCACTGGTTCGTTTTAGATCTCCTTTTTTTTATGCAAATTGCAAGTATCTCGACTTGCCTTTATTAGCGTATCTGTAACCGTTGCTAGCAAGATTTTCGGAGGCTAATTGATTTCATATTCCTTATAATCAGCCTTTTCATTTTTCTAATTCAAGCCTATTTATTAAGGGATGCTTTCCTTCGGTCAAAAACACAGAAAATACTCTACTCTAAACTTCTCCACAAAAATACTCTCTGATTTTTGGGCAATATTCTGGTCATATGAGGTGTGTGAGTGCACACATATCTTGGAGTCGGGCTGATTTTTGAGGACAATCCCTTGATTTCTGCTGCACCGAGGTAGTGCGAAATTTTCTTTTAGGACAATGGTGATCCACGTCACGACGAACTGTTATCTGCTCACGCTTCAACAAATAAGTTTTATTTTAATATTATATTTGCAACATTATGTTCGTGATAAATATAAATAGGTTCAAATATCCTTCACGCTAATCAAATCCATTTAATAAGATGTGTCGTGTTACCCATTTGAATAAACGTTATGAGATTTTCAACACTGACCTCTATTTTGATGTGTTTATTCATGCCATATTTTCATATATTAAACCAATAATCAATATAAAATTCAAAACTTATTTAGAAATTGTGTTAAATGGTTCAGACATGTCATCTTCATGGTGTAAACTTCAACATAATCCATCTAATAAAACTTGTATCGTATTCAACCATTTAATTCTTTTGTACCACATTAACATTATTGAGTCAAGATAAAAATCCTCAACACCAACTTATTTTTTGGTATCATGTTGTTGTGTGCCTGTGTGGTATGACTTATGAGTTTTGCCATCACTATCTCAATTCCCAAATGACTCCTAGAGTATTTGATAAATTTCCATGTGCACTCTAGCACACTCGCCAAACTTTTAGTACAACAAAGAGAAAGTGAACGGTCTTCATCAATCAAAAGATGCCATGTGTTACGCTGTCGCTAATGTAGGGCAACATATATAGCTGTATAGTAGACTTATAGGTCGAGGGATGATTTTCTGAGTTACCACGTGAATGAAATTTGCTGCTAGAGTTATAGTATGACCTAAGTGCGACACGTGTATATAAAGTGGGTCCAATAGTACCTTTTTATCCATCCGATGTTCGACACGTGGCTGAAGAGTGACAGCTAAAAGTTGCTGGTGGAGTGTAAGGTATGACGCTGACCCATCATTTGAAGGATACAATACGTGGCAAGATGCAGTTGGATGAATTAATTAATTAGGTACTTATTTCTTGTATAGGGTATTACACGTAGGATTGACGAGTTGTTGAGTCAAGTTGCGCTTTTTCTTAGGGAATGATCAAGTTGCAAAAGAGCAGGTGCATGTAGGGCACGTGTCATTCACAAGTGTAGGACGT